>NW_007110421.1:0-513 GCF_000164805.1 Carlito syrichta
CAGGCTTGCACTACCACGCCTGGCTAATTTTTTTGATTTATTGTAGAGATGAGGTCTCACCTGCCCAGGTGGGTCTCAAACCCGTGGGCTCAGGCAAACCACTCACCTCAGCCTCCCAAAGGCACGGGATTACAGGCTGAGCCACCGAGCCTGGCTAACTTTCTCAATTCTTGCTCATTTAATTGGAGTCAACTGAGATACCCAATGTATGAAAAACAAGGTACAATGACAAGATGCTGGCAAATCCTTAGTGCTCAGGGCCACTTACAGGTGGAGGCAGGTATGAAGAGTGACCCATCTCGGCCTCTTGCTAAGGAAACAAAACAGAAAGGCATGGCCTCGGTGGACCTGACAGTGAGTTCCTCATTATCTCTCAAGGCAGTGGCAGCAACAAAGCCCAGTCAGCTGTTGCCAGAATAGAGTCTTAAACTTCAAACCAACCTGGAAAACTGAAACTTTAGATAAATTTATTTATATGGCAATTCAGTTTTGTTTTTTTGTTTTTTTTGGCAA
>NW_007110422.1:0-573 GCF_000164805.1 Carlito syrichta
CATTAAGGGAAGCTGGGTGAAGGATACACAGGACTGTAAGTACAAATGATCCCTAACTTAAAATTGTCCATTATAACAATTCTCCAACTTTACCATGGTGCAAAAGTGACAGGCACTTAGTGAAACCATACTTCAAGTACTCATACAACATTTTGATTTTTATCTTTAGTATTCAATAAATTACATGAAATAGTTCTTCACCATGAAGCAGGTTTTGTGTTAGATGATTTTGCCCAACTGTCATTTAGTGAGCACATTGCAGGTAAGGTTGCTCAGTTCTGAGGTTCAGCAGCAGGTGTAGCAAATACAGTTTAAATTTACAGCATTTTCAGTTTAAGATGGATTTATCAGGATGTTGAAGAGCATCTAACTTTTTTCTAACTTCCTGAGTGCATATAATTATTTAAAAATTTTAAACAGTTTATTTTTAAAAATAGGTGCATACTAAAAAGAGTATCCTGATGTCACTTGTTATTTGTTTGACATGTTAGCGATAGCCATCATGGCCAGTTTGAAGGGGTATCTCACTCTTGAGTGGGCCCTAAACATTTGGGCACTCCAGCATAAAGAGAA
>NW_007110423.1:0-1036 GCF_000164805.1 Carlito syrichta
TTTCTACAGAATGTTTTGAAGTGCTATTTCTTTATTTCCTTCAGAAACCAAGAATTTGATATGCCTCAAGGACAAAAAAAAATCCAAGGAAAAAATTTTTGAAGAAAGTCTATTCTCCAGCCTCCAAGATAAGATTTAAAAGCCAAGAAAATACTCAGACTGTAGTATTATAGAGCAAATCAATCTTTAAATCTTCCAAATCATCCCTAGTATACTAAAGCACAAGGTGTCTGAAAAAAATCACAAGTAATTTGAGAAATATCAACTTTGTGTGTGTCCTAAACCACTGTCTTATATAGAATGAAAGAATGTGTTGTAACATGGATTTGAGACTATTTACAACTACTAACAGGCGATCTTTGGAATTGAAGTATGTTTCACAAATTAGTTTTTATTGTTGCATAAAGAAGAAAATGGACAAAGGTAATCTAAACTATCAGGAAGTGCTTTCTGCTTATAAGAATGAAATTATAATCATTAAAAATATACTATGTTTCACTTTTGAAAGCATATTGTCTTCTGTCCTTCACTTGCAAATCATTACTGATGTCGCTATCGATGTTTATCCATGAACTCAAAAAAATCAATTAGAAAAATAAGCACATCGTTCATAGTCCTGATACAAATCAAAGTAAGAACTTGCATTTGAAGAAGATCAGTCCTTACTAAAATAAGAACTACCAAAAGTATGAATACAACCTAAATGTCACAAAGCACATAAACATAGTTGAAATAAGAAGTCACAGGGGAATTACATCACATAAAACCAGATAACCTAATTCATAATATTTTACATTTAATATATTATATTGCAAATAAGATAGTTACTGAGACAATGGCTTTTATAGGAAACTTTGTAGCAATTAAGTAGGATATCAAAGCAGCAAAGAGATCAAATTAATTTCTGAATGCTTCCAAATATCTTAAAAATTATGAGAAAATTCTAATTCCAGGAGTGCTTTATGGGCATCTAAAGAAAAACTTTGATAAACATGAAATAGTAAGGAAGCACTGATGACAAAACAACCTGAGATAA
>NW_007110424.1:0-561 GCF_000164805.1 Carlito syrichta
GCTCTATTTTAAGGTATGTTCCATCTGTGCCTAGGTGTTCAAGGATTTAAATCATGGGGGGATGCTGAATTTTAGAAAAAGCTTTTTCTGCATCTAATGATATAATCATGTGGTTCTTTTTTTTTTCTTACTTTTGAGTTGGAGTCTCACTCTGTCACCCAGACTGGAGTGCAGTGGCTGCTACCGGCCACTGCAGCCTCAACCTGCTGGGCTGCAATGTTTCTTCCACTTCAGCCTTCCAAGTAGCTGGAACTACAGGCACATGCTACCACTCCTGGCTAATTTTTTGATTTATTTTAGAGATGAGGTTTTACCAAGTTGCCCAGGCAGGTCTCGAACCCAAGGGCTCAGGCAATCCACTCACCTCAGCCTAACAAACTGTGGGATTACAGGCTGAGCCACCAAACCCGGCTATCATGTGGTTCTTGATTTTACATTTGTTGATGTATTTAATTACGTTTATGGTTCTGCAAATATTGAACCATCCTTGCATCCTGGGGATGAAGCCTTACTTGGTCATGGCAAATGATTTTTTGAGATATGTTGTTAGATCTGATTTGC
>NW_007110425.1:0-1103 GCF_000164805.1 Carlito syrichta
TCGCTCCTAGCCACCGTGGCCTCGACCTGCTAGGCCCGGCGATCCTTCCGCCTCAGACTTCCAAGTAACCAGAACTATAGGCACGTGCTACCACACCTAGCTAATTTTTGATTTATTGTAGAAACGAGGTTTTGCCAAGTTGCCCGGGTGGGTCTTGAACCCGTGGGCTCTGGCAATCCACTCACCTCGGCTTCTCAAAGTCCTGGGATTACAGGCTGAGCCACGGAGCCCGGCCCATTTTATATATCTTTAAAAAGTAGTAAGTAATAATGTCAAACACATAAAAATTGAATAAGATCACATATGAAATTTCTAATACTGAACTGTATCTTTTTCTGGACTTTTTTCTGGTAAGTCCCAAATATGTCAGTAATTGCACAAGCCTCTAATTTGTTTTGGCTTTAAATCCCAGGCCCTACAATTTATGTAGAAGCAATTGACTAAAGCAGATATGAAATCCTCATTTCCTTGAAGAAAGAAAGAAAATTCATCTTTATAAAGCTTGTAGTTATTTACAGGATATGGCAGCACTTACTTAACATTCTTTGACTCAAGAAATTAATAAAACTCATTACTTGTACTACACAAGTTTTATATATTGGCAATATTTTTGTTTTCACTTTTTATTATGTATTTCATGCCTGTTACTTTTCTACCTAATATCTACTCTCATTCTTACTTATTTACTGAGAAAGTACTTATATAACCATTTGCTATGTACCAGATACTGTTCTAAACACTCTACAAATATTGAGTCAATTAATCTCTTACAACCTTATTATTATTTTCCTTTACAGGGGAGGAAACTGAAATGAATCACCTAAAATCACATAACCACTGAGTTGCAGAGCTGAGATTCTCACTGGTAGTCCAGCTCAAGACTTGAAGGAAACTGGAATATAAGCTGGCAAGGCCCTTATATTCTTTGGCTTATGTTCAAGGAACTAAGCCTACATTTTCCTTTGTCTCCCCTGACCTTTTAGTTGCATTTCTTTTTTTTTTTTTTTTTTTTGAGTTGGAGTCTCACTCTGTCTCCCAGACTGGAGTGCAGTGGCCGTTCCCAGTCACTGCAGCCTCAACCTACTGGGGCTTCGGCGATCTTT
>NW_007110426.1:0-898 GCF_000164805.1 Carlito syrichta
AAAAAAAAAAAATTAGCTGTGCATGGTGGCACATGCCTGTAGTTCCAGCTACTTGGAAGGCAGAAACGGAAGGGTCGCCTGAGCCCAGTAAGTCAAGGCTGTAGTGTCCATGAGCATGCCACTGCCCTCTAGCCTGGGCAACGGAGTGAAACTTCAATTCAAAAAAATTAAAAAAACCAAAAAAGTATTCCTGGATAATAAAAGACAATACCAGCAGGGCGCAGTGGCTCAAGCCAGAAATCCCAACACTCTGGGAGGCCGAGGCAAGAGGACTGTCTGAGCCCAAGGCTTCGAGACCAGCCTGGACAACATGGTGAGACCTTGTCCCTACAATAAATCAAAAAATTAGCTGGACATGGTAATGCACGCTTGTGGTTCTGGCTACTTGGAGGGCTGAGGATCGCCGGAGCCCAGAAGGTAGACACTGGGGTAGCTGTGAGTGTGCCACTGTACTCCAGCCTGGAGGACGAAGTGAGACTCCAACTCAAAAAAGAAAAAAAGAAAATAAATAAATAATAATGCTAAGGTTTACCATCACAGATGATAGATGCCATCACAAAAAGATAGGAAAAGGATGGAATGAAATGAGATGGTATAAATAAAAGACTCAGAAACTGTTAAAGATAAAAACAAGTTAGCAAGGCTGTTTATGGATCATGACTCTGGTGTGTACATGAACATCACCTCTGTATCACTGGCCTCTACAATTCTTATGAGCTATAACTTTAGATTTTAAAACTGCCTATTAGAATGCTTTACTTAGCCGGGCTCGGTGGCTCAGCCTGTAATCCCACGCCTTGGGAGGCTAAGGTGAGTGAATTGCCTGAGCCCGCGGGTTCAAGACCCGCCTGGGCAACTTGGTGAGACCTCATCTCTACAATAAATAAAAAAGAAAATT
>NW_007110427.1:0-790 GCF_000164805.1 Carlito syrichta
TTACTATGATTACTTTGAGTAAATTATCTGTCAGATCAATTAAGAACAAAAATAAAAGTTTTTATTTTACCTTCACTTATTCCTTTTCTAATACTGTTCCCTCATTCTGATTTCTGTAGTTCTTTTTCTCTTCCTTTTACTATTTTGGAAGTTTCTATTGTCATATTCTCAAGCTCAGATATTCTTTCTTCAGAAATATTCAGTCTACTAATGAGTCCATCAAAGATATTCATCATTTCTGTTAGTTGTTTTTATCTGCAACAACTCTGTGATTCTTTCTTAGAATTTTCATCTCTGTTTACATTATTGACCTATACTTGCAAGTTATCTATTATTCCCATTAACGTCCTTAGCATATCGATCATAGATTTTTTTAAATCAGGTGTAATAATTCCAACATTCTTGTCATAGTTAATTCTGGATTTATTTGTTCTGTCTCTCCAAATTATGCTTAATGTCTTTTAGTATGTCTTGCCACATTCTGGTGAAAATATGACCTGATGTACTAGGCAAAAGGACCTGCAGTAAATAGGCTTTTAACACAGTGGGATGGTTTGGAGAGAGAAAGAGTTCTACGGTACTGTGATTAGTCTTTGTCTTTTGGGGAGCCCAGGCCCTTGGGCTGTGACCTTCACCTGCTTCTCAGATCCACCCCCAACCTCTGCCCCTTAGGAGAAACAGACGACAAGAGGTGGCTGGATTGCCTGAGCCTGCGGGTTCGAGACCCACCTGGGCAACTTGGCGAGACCTCATCTCTACAATAAATAAATTTTAAAAAGCCAGGCGTGGT
>NW_007110428.1:0-1128 GCF_000164805.1 Carlito syrichta
CCAACATGGAAAACATCTTGAGAATAACAAGAATAGCTTGATATTTGGCCTCTCAGAGAGTTTCATCTTCCAGAAGACCCACTCTGAAGGTATATTTGTTAGTGTGTATAACTTATTCTTTCCCAAAACTAGTTTTTACCTATGGAATATTGGAAATGGCATAAAAACCTCTTCAATTTGCCCAAACTACTTTTTGCCTATCTTTTGTTATTGGTGCATTCTCTTAGTTGCCCAAGTTTCAAGTTTACAAATCCATAAATCACCTGAAGTTTTTGTCCATCTAGTCTACTCTTTGACAATGACACATAGAGCTGCTAAAATCTTTTTTGTATTGTTGTAGGAGAGACTTTTTAAAGAAAGAAAGTAGCTGTCCCCAACTTGAACATCTTTCCTACTTTCTTATTGTATGTTTCTTATTCACAACCACTATATTTTCTCTTTCATTATAGTACTTTTCTTCTAGTCAATCTAGAAACATCTTTCCTTATGACATTACTTACAATATAGGATTTAATTTTATATTTATATATATATAGTATTATAGATTTAATACATTTTATTTTATTCTTTTTAATAGTATTGTATTAAAACACTGATAACAACAGTCATTCATTTTTATTATATTCATTAAACAGTATTTTCTTTTGGGCTGATAGGTAATTACATAGTGGCTAAGTGCAATTTGTTTCTGTATTACATCTTTAGCATTTCTGTATAAACAGACTGTAAAAGTAATCTGAAAATTTAGGTTCTCAGAATTTAGAAGAGAAAAACAAAAACAATAGATTGAAACTAAGATGTATATATGCTATCTCTAAGTATACAGATATATATGTTTTTCCTGTTAGGTATCTGCTCTTTTAAATATGTGCTAATGTCATTTTGACTTGCATATGTAAAGCTTAACTATAATCGTCTTTTATGTCAAAAATGACAATTACTGTATTCTGTGTATGTTCTGCTTTAAACTCTCACATATTTGACCACTTGCCTTTTGATCTTATGTCTGTGTTTTAAAAACAAATCCAGCATCATTTGCATAATTTATATTGTGGCTACCCATATGTACTTAATAATTTATTGTCACTGATTTCCACCACGTTTTAATAACATATTGGTTTTTTTTTT
>NW_007110429.1:0-803 GCF_000164805.1 Carlito syrichta
TAGATGCAGAAAAAGCTTTTGATAAAATCCAGCACCCCTTCTTGATAAAAACCCTTGAACATCTAGGCATATGGGGAACACACCTCAAAATAGTAAAAGCCATCTACGAGAAACCCACAGCCAGCATACTCCTAAATGGACAAAAATTGGAACCAATTCCCCTGAAAACTGGAACTAGACAAGGATGCCCACTCTCTCCCCTCCTGTTCAACATAGTATTGGAAGTCCTGGCTAAAGCAATCAGAGAAGAGGAGGCAATCAGAGGTATTCAAATAGGAAAAGAGGAAGTCAAGTTATCTCTCTATGCAGATGATATGATGGTGTACCTTGAAAACCCAAGAGAATCTGTCAAAGGTCTCCTTACATTGATAAAAGCCTTTGGCAAAATCTCAGGATACAAAATAAATGTACAAAAGACAATCGCATTTCTCTACACCAATAATAAACAAACAGAAACCCAAATAAAAAACACAGTTCCATTCACAATAGCCACAAAAAAAATGAAATACCTTGGCATCTTCCTAACCAGAGACGTGAAAGACCTTTACAATGAAAATTACAAAACACTGCTCAAAGAAATCAAAGCTGACATGAACAAGTGGAAAAATATCCCATGCTCATGGATCGGAAGAATCAACATTGTGAAGATGTCCATCTTACCTAAGGCAATCTGCAAATTCAATGCAATACCCATCAAATTACCAGCAACATTCTTCTCAGACCTAGAAAAACCAAACCAGGAATTCATATGGAAACACAAACGTCCAAGAATAGCCCAGAACAATCCTCAGCAAAAAAAAAAC
>NW_007110430.1:0-687 GCF_000164805.1 Carlito syrichta
ATTCTCCAAGTCCATTCCCCACCCTTCTTTGCCTGGCTCTATCCCCAAGAGGATGACTTGTAAGGACTGCATCACCAGGCTTCCTTGGCCTTGGACTTCAGAAGGGATCTGGCGAATGGGAATCACTAGCAGGTGATCAAAAGGCAGAAGAGAGCCCAAGGGGCTCTCCCCTCTACCCTAGTTCTTTCAACTGCTTTTTCTCTGGGTCCCATCTCCAGCCTGGTGGTGATCTTCCCATGGCCACAGCTGTCACTAGGCTCCAGGACCATTCCCTGTTTAGGATAAGAGTGGTCATGACTTCTCAGTATTGCTAGCTCCTGGTCCTGACTTTCCTTCTCAGTGTCTTTAATGTGCTCATACCTTTGTAAACAACCTCTTTATTCAACGCTATTCAATTAAAAACCTTTTAGTGTGACCTCTTCTTCTGTGCCCTTGACTAACAGACACTTTTAAATCTTAATAGAAAGGGTAGAACTTTATACAGGCACTAGAAGAAGAAGGTGAATTGTTTTTTATCTTTCCTTCCAAGTTTATCTAACAAATCATTTGTGGTGTGTGTGTGTGAAAGAAAGAGGGAGAGAAAGAGGGAGTGAGGGAGAGGGAGAGAAAATTTGAGAGGATACTTGAAAAACAAAAACCTTATTACAGGTTCTTTTGGTAATCAGATGTGCAAAAATTTTATTACTG
>NW_007110431.1:0-680 GCF_000164805.1 Carlito syrichta
GATCACATAGCTCTTTACCCTTCAAAACCACAACAGTGAGGTTTTTATTCCTTTCTCTGAATGGTGCCTTAGCAACAGCCACACACTGAGAATTTGCCTGGTGTGGCTTCCTTAGAGAACAAATCCAAGATTTCCCTCAACACAGTTTGCTATCACAGTTAGACTAAAAGGCTAATGCCATTGCTTTGTGGTTCATGTGCATTTTAGCTCCTCTCATGCACAAAGTGAGAGGCTTAAAAGCTTTGTTGTTGTATAAGAAGTGCTTGTTGTAGTTTATAAATCTCTACCCATGCCTCTAGGTTTTTGTTTACCTCATAATATCTATGTTAATAGGTTGACCGGGTTCTTCTGCTTCTGTAACCTCTGCTGGCAGTGTGCAAGTGTTAAACAATAAGTCCCTTCCAAACTCCCCTCTATCTAAGTTGTGACAGGCAAGCCACCCTTATGGTGGGCTCTGTATTAATTCAAACCTGCTTGTATGCCAGAGCTGACCTATATACAGTCGCGGTGACTATGTAAAACTTAGCTTCTAGTAACATGGTCTCAAACCCAGAGTCCAGCTTATGCACAGTCACAATGACTGTGCCGACCTGAGCCCCCCGAGTAAATATGTTACAAGCGCCTCCAGCTATATACATTTCCAGAAGACCTAACCGGTTCCACCCTGCCCATCTGATTGT
>NW_007110432.1:0-982 GCF_000164805.1 Carlito syrichta
CGGTCTTTGGATGGAGTGTTCTATAGGTATCAATTAAGTCCATTTGGTCCAGAGTCTCATTGAGGTTCTGGATCTCCTTGCTGATTTTTTGTCCTGATGATCTGTCTAAGGTTGTGAGTGGTGTATTAAAGTCCCCAGTTATTATGGTGTTAGAGTCAATGTCTTTCTTTAGTTTTCCTAGAAGTTGCTTTATGAATGTTGGTGCGCCTATGTTGGGTGCATATATGTTTAGGATAGATATTTCTTGTTGATGGAGTGAACCTTTTATCATTATGTAGTGGCCCTCTGTATCTTTTTTAATTTTTGATAGCTTAAATGGTATTTTGTCTGAAATTAGGGTCACGACTCCTCCTTTCTTTTGTGTTCCATTTGCCTGAAAATTTGTTTCCCATCCTCTTACTTTGAGTCTGTGTATGTCCTTTCTAGTGAGATGGGTCTATTGAAGGCAGTAGATTGTTGCCTGGTGATATTTTATCCATTTTGTCATTCTATATCTTTTCAGTGGTGCGTTTAGTCCATTCACATTCAGACTTATTATTGAAATGTGAGAGTTCGTCCCTATCATGGAGTTCTTATTGAGTTATTGTTCTTCCACTTGGTTTTTTCTTTTTTCTTTTTCTTTTTTTTTGTCTTTCTTTTGCTTTTGGGGTTGGTTCGTGTATATTTTATTCTTTTCCCTGTACTCTTGTGAAGAACATTGTTCTTTTTTCCTTTTCTTCTGTGTTTAGTACTTTCTTAAGTGTTTCATGTAGAGATGGTTTTGTGGCTGCATAAGTTCTTAGGGATTGGATATCTGGGAAAGATTTTAATTCTCCCTCACTGATGAAGTTTAGCTTGGCTGGGTAGGTTATTCTTGGTTGAAATTGTTTATCCTTTAGGACTTTGAAGATAGGGCTCCAAGCTCTCCTAGCCTGCAGGGTTTCTGCAGATAAATCTGCTGCTATTCTGATTGGTCTTCCATGGTGGGTGATCTGGCCTTTTC
>NW_007110433.1:0-776 GCF_000164805.1 Carlito syrichta
AAATACAGAAATCCTGACTGCATAGTATATTTATGAAAATGTCTCACTCTAGGGCAGAGCAGATGGGCTTACTGTCCATTATAAGAGATTCAAGTTTCCTAATTCAGGATTTATCTCCTGCAGATCCATATCTTTTGTGTTTTAGAGACAGCGTCTCAGTTTGTTGCCCAGGCTGGAGTCTGGAGGCGGTTTCATTCTCAATTCCTGGGCTCAGTGATCCTCCTTCCTCAGCTTCCTAAACAGCTAGAGGTGCTGGTGTGTTCCAGGCATGGGATCTTGCTATGCTAACTGGGCTGGTCTTAAACTCCTGGCTTCAAGCAATTCTCCTAGATATTGAGAGAGATATTGAGTATATTATCACATGATACAGATTGGATTCAGTGACTTATGCCTGCAACCCTGACAAAATTATAAAGACACAAAACAGGTCAGTGAATATCAGAAGTCAAAGTTAGAAAGAAGAAATGGACTGCAATAGGAATGTAGGGTGACAGAACATCGTGTAATATGATTTTTCTAGTGGCTACATCACTGTATGCATTTGTGACAACCTAAATGGTTCAATTAAAATTAAGGAAACAGTCTGTCAAATATATCTCAATATAATTGAATTAAAATTTTTAATACATTATTCTTTAAAGGACAAAAAATTTTTAAGTCCCTGAGAATTCAGAATTTAACTATACTCCAAGTCATTAAAGAATGATTAAATATTATTTAATTGATTAGACTACATTGAATTTTACATAGGTCTCAATTTTTAAATTTTTAATTTT
>NW_007110434.1:0-1024 GCF_000164805.1 Carlito syrichta
CGGTGTTCACTGGATTCTTGCTCCCCAACCCATAGGCTGAGGACTCTGTCTGATGAGATAGCTGAGGCTTTATGGCTATCACAGGATGAATTACATATCTGATCTATGGTGGAGCTGGCACTTGAGCCTAGGAGCCATTGGGGTTGGGTGGGGTCAAGGGCTTGGTGTTGATCAGCCTAGAACCAGCACCCCAGAGAATATAAGTGGAGAAAGGAGGTTCTCCTCGACTAGCTTGAGATACTGCCCCAAAGTTTGGGAAATGGATTTTGAACACACAAGGTGACAGGTGTCTACTGTAGCTTTACCAAAACATTCCTCAATTAAGCCTGAGGTAAGTTCCTGTTCAGGTCCTGTCACTGAGATTCTCACCCTGCCCAGCTGTCCTCACCAACCTGCAGTCCAGTGTTGACTCCAGTGGCCATGGCCCAGTCTTCCATCAAAGGGATTGGCCTCATGGGGCCTCCATGGCTTACTCAAATTTGCAATGTGGCAGGGTGTGTTCTGTGCCACTGAAAAGTGAAATCAGGTCATAAGGTGGCAGGCCCTGCCCCTGGTTAAATGGTCCTCCTGTGCAAAGGCTCCACAGAGGTCCTGTTGTGGTGTAGCAGCCACTCCCCAATCATACCTGGCAGCTGTCCCAGCAGTGTGGCTGCTCAGATGTGTGCTGGGAGCTTTCCCAAGCCTGGCTTGCATTTCACCTTTGTCTATTTTGTTGAGGTGTGACTGTTTGGTTTGAGTCATTCTTGCCTTCTGGGGAGATACAGGAGGATTGTCAGGTGGGAGGATGATCAAACCTATTGTTACTCCTTGATAAAATAGGAATGTGTACAACCACACCCACACTCAATGGGCACACCTCTTGGGGCTCTTCGAGGGCTTTGTCTTCCATTCTAGAATATTTCTTCTCTCGCTTTTTTCACCTGTCTGTCTATGGCCTCCTCTGTCCTTCCTCCCCATGGTGTTCTGATTTCAGATGCATCTGTTTCTTTCTTGACTTGCCAGGGAGTGATTTGTGTTCTGAGAG
>NW_007110435.1:0-773 GCF_000164805.1 Carlito syrichta
GCTATCTCCTTCAGTACTTCCAGAAGGACCTGCCTGTGACTGTTCTACATAAGTTGAAAAAGTACACTCTAAAATAAGAATAAAATGTTTAGCATCATAAATACATAAGCCTATTGCATAGGTATTTATCATTACCAAGTGTTATGTACTGTACATAATTGCACATGCTATGCTTTTTTTATGGCTGCAACACAATAGATGTGTTTACAACATCACCACAAATACGTGTGTGCTACAATGTTAAAATGTTACAGAGTACCATATATTCTCACTCATAAGCAGTCCTTGAACAATTATAATACTATAGAAAAGGGATTGGCAGTAGTGGGAAACTGTCAGGGGAGGAGGGTGGGATTGGCAGTTAAGGGAAACTGCTAGGGGAGGGAGCGGCATGCCTCATCAACAAGGGTACCTGCATAATCAACGTTTGTATACCCAACCCTGAATTGTCCCCCACATTTTTATAATAAAAAAGAGTCTGTGATTCATTAAGCAATAGAAAATTTTCAGCTCTATTATAATCTTATGGGACCACTGTTTTATATGTGCTCTATTGTTGACTGAAACATTGTCATGGGATGCATGGCTGCAGTTTGATTACAATGACTTCGGTAGAAATATGATGCAACTCTTCTGGGCACCCTTCATAAGACTCATTCTGTTCTGCCATTCAGGGCTTTTGTACTGCTCAAGAAATCCAGTAAATCTCCTTTACAAAGTGTGAACAAGTAACCTTGGCCTGAATTCTTTTTTTTTTTACCTTTTTTTTTTTT
>NW_007110436.1:0-1121 GCF_000164805.1 Carlito syrichta
CCATTTAACAAGTGATTCACACCAGAATATATAAGAATCTCCAACAATTCAACAGAAAAAAAACACAAAAAATTCAAACAAAAAAATGAGAAAATGATCTAAATAGACATTTTGCTAAGGAAGATAATGGGAGTATGAAAAATTGTTCAACATAACTAATTATCAGGAAAATGCAAATCAAAACCTCTATGAGATATCCTCTCATCCAGTAGAATGGCTATTGTTAAAAATACAAAAATAAATAAATAAATAAATAGCAAATGCTGGCAAGGATACAGAGAAAGGGAAACTCTTATATACTGTTGGTAGGAATTTAAACTAGTGGTGTCACCAAGGAAAACAGTATGGAAGTTCCTAAAAAAACTAAAAACAAATCTGCCATATGTTCTGCTGGGTATATATCCAAAAGAAAGAAAATCAATACATCAAAGAGATCTCTGCACTTTTGTGTTTATTGTAGTCAAGATATAAAAACAATCTAAGTGACCATCAGTGGATGAATGGATAAATAAAAAGTAGTATATATAACACAGTGGAATATTATTCAGTCATAAAAAAGAATTAAATCCGGTTATTTGCAGCAACAGGAATGAACCTGGAACCATCATTTAAGTGAAATAAGCCAGGCACAGAAAAGACTAAATATTGTATGCTCTCATTACAGAGAGTAGAATGACAGTTACCAGAGGCAGAGAACAAAATGGAGTGGAGTTAAGAAAGAGTAGGTGGTTAAGAAGCACAAAAATTTAGCTAGAGGGAAGGAAAAAGGTCCAGTATTTGACAGTACAGTAGGAAAATCATAGTTAACAATAATCTACTGTATATTTCAAAGTAACTAGAAAAGAAGAACAGTAATGGTCCCAATACAGAGAAAAGATTAAGTGTTTAAGTTGACAGAGATACCAGTTACCCTAATTAAACACTGTATACATGTATTAAAATATCACATGCACACCAAAAATATATTCAATTATTACATATCAATAAAAAAAGAAAACTACTGTAACCAGAACAAAAAAGGTATTTTGTGGTAATTTTAAAATTTATTCCTACAATATTCATAAGCTCAATTACAAATCTTAAAAATATTCAGATTTGTTAAAAATGCACATGTTGTCATT
>NW_007110437.1:0-515 GCF_000164805.1 Carlito syrichta
ACAGGCTAAGGTCGTGAAGGATCAGTCTGCCCCTCACCACAACGGGTTCTAGGGAGGCTGTGGGAAGGCTCCTCAGGCCAGCTTCCAGTGTCCTTGTCCCTGATACTAAATGCTGCATTGTACAGTGGCAGTGAGGGGAATCATTGGAGCCTTGTAGTGAGAAGCTAACTTTATTTCATCACAGGAAACTTGTTGCCTAGACTCTTTCAAAGTAAGGTATTATGAGATAGAAGATGAAGAGACAGGGAAATACTCAATGGCTGCTTTAAATAGGTGGACGAGCAACTGAAAACCATAGAGTAAAAGATAGGCAGGCAGCTGCAAAATTTACCTTGCTGAAATTACTTCATATATATATGAATATATATGTATGCATATGGCAACTATCAAATGGAAAAAAAATCGGAAAAGTCAATATGGTCCAGAAAAACAAAAATCAACTGCTATGATGCCAGGGACTCAAAGGCACTTCCCCAAAGATTAATTTGGAACTAAAAAGTAACATTTGTTGCTGG
>NW_007110438.1:0-801 GCF_000164805.1 Carlito syrichta
TTTTTGATTTATTGTGTAGATGAGGTCTCACCAAGTTACACAGGCAGGTCTTGAACCCGCAGGCTCAGGCAATTCACTCACCTCGGCCTCCCAAAGTGTGGAATTACAGGCTGAGCCACCGAGCCCGGCTGAGAGGGTGTTCTTAATGGGGTGAAGTGGTATGACATTTCTTCAGACTACAAGGATCTTAGTTCACAGGTCTTGAGTAAGTCACAGGTTCCCATCTTAGTGGCTGTGAGCTTTTATGTCAGTTCTTTAACTTCTGTAAGCCCCCAGCACAGCATGGTTACCTTCCCTGAGTACGCTACTGGAGGAATTCTGTATTGGAAAAGAAGAGCCCAGATTTGCCTAGAATGAACTGTGCCATGTACAGAGGGCCTGTCTAGGGTGTTCACTGGATTCTTGCTTTCCAACCCATATGCTGAGGACTCTGTCTGATGAGATAACTGAGGCTTTATGGCTATCAAGGATGAATTACATACCTGATCTACGGTGGAGCTGGCACTTGAGCCTAGGAGCCATTGGGGTGTGGTGGGGTCAAGGACTTGGTGTTGATCAGCCTAGAACCAGCACCCCAGAGAATACAAATGGAGAAGGGAGGTTCTCCTCGACTAGCTTGAGATGCTGCCCCAAAGTTTGGGAAATGGATTTTGAACACACAAGGTGACAGGTGTCCACTGTAGCTTTACCAAAACATTCCTCAATTAAGCCTGAGGTAAGTTCCTGTTCAGGTCCGTCACTGGGATTCTCACCCTGCCCAGCTGTCCTCACCAACCTGCAACCCAGTGTTGACTCCAGTGG
>NW_007110439.1:0-657 GCF_000164805.1 Carlito syrichta
GTAGACCTCAAATCATTGTATGAGTAGATGGACAGATAAACACGTTAGTTCTACCTTTTGGCTATTGTGAATGATGTTGCTATGAACATCAGTGTACAAATATCTGTTTGACAGTAGCTCAGCCTGTCATCCCAGCACTTAGGGAGGCCAAGGTGAGTGGATTGCTTGAGCCTGTGGGTTTGAGACCAGCCCAGACCACTTGGTGAGATCTTGTCTCTACACTAAATCAAAAATTAGCTGGGCGTAGTAACATGTACCTGTAGTTCCAGCTACTTGGAAGGGTGAGGTGGAAGGATCACCAGAGCCCAGCAGGTTGATGCTGGATTGGCATGAGTGTGCCACTGTGCTCTAACCTGGGCAACAGAGTAAGACTCCAACTAAAAAAACAAAACAAAAAACACCAAAAAATAGATATCTGTTCAATCCCCTGCTCTCAATTGTGGATTTATAGCTAGGAGCAGAATTGCTATGCCATAAGTTATTCACTATTTAAATTTCTGGGAAAGAGCTAGACTGTTTTCTATAGTGGTCACACCAGTTTCCATTTCTACCAGCGAGGCATAAATGTTCCAACTTCTCTGCATCCTCACCAACACTTGTTATTTTCCATTTATTATTATTATTGCCATCTAGGTAGGTATAAAGAGGTATATCATT
>NW_007110440.1:0-904 GCF_000164805.1 Carlito syrichta
TGAATCAGTCTTGGGCATTAGATGAAAGTCCCTTAAATTTTTCAGGCCTCATTTTTGTAATATATAAAACAGCAATAAGAGATGCATGCCTGACATCTCATCCAGTTGTTGTGAGGATTAAATGAGGTACTGTACCTGAGAGTTCTTTCTTTTTTTAAGTCGGAGTCTCACTTTGTCACCCAGGCTGAAGTACAGTGACATGTTCACCGTCACCATAAACTCCACCTTCTCTACTCAGGTGATCCTTCTGCCTCAGTCTTCCAAGTAGCTGGAACTATAGGCATATGCCATGACACCTGGCTAATTTTTTAGTTTATTGTAGAGATGAGGTCTTGCCAAGTTGCACAGGCTGGTCTCGAACCCCTGAGCTCAGGCAATCCTCTCACCTCCACTTCCCAAAGTGCTGGGATTACAGGTGTGAGCCACCCTGCCTGGCTTGTACCTGAGAGTTCTTTAAGGAATCTAGCTCACTACACGCTTTGGTGAAACTATGGTACCTCTAGCCTTTTCTTGACTTTAGAGAATCCCTGACCCCTCCCCATTCATGGTACCCATGGTCTGTGGTAGTTGGGTGCACTCATACATTATCACCCACCCTGTGGTGAAGCTGAGATTTGGTGTACACACCAAGTGTAAATTCATTCTTCTTAAAATGTCATTGCAAAAAGGCAAAGGGAAAGCATTCTCTTTTATTGTTAGGTGGTCCTTAAGCATCCTTTGAGAGGTAAAGCAGTCTTTGAAAAAGCAAATTTTATTGATAAAGAAACAGAGAATAAAAACCTTGCCTAATTTGGTAGTTGTGCCCCTAAGCACCTTGCCTCCATTTAAGTGCTGAGGAAATAGCTGGAATTCAATTAGCAGGATGGAAAACCATGCTACTGACCACAGAACTGGGCTTCACTGT
>NW_007110441.1:0-735 GCF_000164805.1 Carlito syrichta
AGAAGATCAAAGATGAGTGTATCCAACCACAACCATCCCCCCTTCCAACTTAAGTAGACAACTCTTCAGTAGCTGCAGGAATATGACTCTCCCCTTCAAACCAAAATAAGAAGGGATATTTTTCAGAAGAAAGGAATAAGGAGTAGTTCACAGAAAACAATACATGGAGTGCATCGATTGTTTTTTGGTCATTGGTTCTTGTTTTTATTCATTAGGCCAAGTCCTTATTAAGCACATACTATGGCTGGGCACTGGAAATATAGCAGCAAACGCACAAGAAATACCGAGATGATAACAATTCCACAAGGTCTGAATTATATTATCACTGCTAGAAATAGTGTAGGCAGAGGTTGTTTCTTTGTAGACTGGAAGAACATTCTGAATGAGTATGAAAGAAGACAGATGGTTTAGTTCTCTTCCTTTTATTTTATATCCATTTCTAAGTAAAGTAGATGCTTGATATCCTATACTTTCCACAGTAAAAAAATCAGAGAACAAATGCCACAAGAGATGGTGATGGCATCTTTTATTGTATTTCAATTTGGTGTATTTGTGTGCTTGGTAAATGTTTGTTAAATTAATGAATTATTGTGGAAGTGATGCTGTTATCCAGCTATAGTCAGGAGAAAAAGAATGACTATTAACTTTTGACAAAATAAGCATCATTTGTCTTTGTCATTCTTTCAACTTTTAAGTGAGCAGAATCAAATAATTTCATACAACATTGTCATTTAA
>NW_007110442.1:0-798 GCF_000164805.1 Carlito syrichta
TCACTGGTCACCAATCACACGCCAATATCATAGGTATAACTGATATCCTATGTCAGAGGCGATCTTCCAGATGGGCCTTTACAGGCCTCAGCCATGTAGCTATAGATGTTGGCTCCCAACATTTCCCCCTTTTTTATTAAAACAAACGTAAAACATCTTGGCTTCTGTCTTAGGTTGTTCTCGCCTCACCATAGTTGTTACCCGTCATTGGCCCGTTCCCCTTCCCTGCGGGGAATGCCTGTCTTAGGTTCATACTAGGTGGCTGGAATCTTACCCGTCACTGAATACCAAGAGCGTAAAGACTTAAGGGGACATAGGGAGAATGAAGAATGGTGAGCTGATGACACAAAATATTAGCCTTTATGACATAAGTGACCAGCTGATAGATGACATTATTTTTTTGTTTTATTAGTAAGAACTGCCAAATAAATATTATCAGAGTTACGTTGAACTGCTTTTCTTAAACGTTGGATGACGATTGGAAAGATAAACAGCAGAAAAAGAGCAATTATACCAATAGTAATGAAATTATAGATCAGATTCCAGACAGAATTGGAAGCCACAAACTGAGAAAGAGAAGAAGTAAATCTAGAAGCCAATTGAGAAAATGAAAGTGTAGACAAGTGTGCCTGAGAGATAGCAACGATTTGACCCTGTAACTGTTGAATATTTAAAGAAGAATTAGAGGACTGCCAAACTCCCATAAGTGTTTCTGACATCAGCCCAACTGACATTTTGACCATCATATGGCAAAAGTGTAACACAAATCCATTTAAATTGAGCATGACAAGCTACAGA
>NW_007110443.1:0-781 GCF_000164805.1 Carlito syrichta
CAATACTACAGTGTCCGAGATGAAAAAAAATTCTAGCATTAAGTATTTTGATGGGACTAGTGAAGAAGACCATGGTACATAATTATTGGTCAACATGTCCTTCAAGTATAACATTTTGCTTTTCAAAATTAATGACACAGGCTGGGCTCAGTGACTCAGCCTGTCATCCCAGAACTTTGGGAGACCGAGGCAAGGTGGATTGCCTGAGCATGCAGGTTTAAGACCAGCCCGGGCAACTTGGCAAGACATATCTTTATGATTAAAAATAAAAATAAAAATAAATAATAATGATAGAAAATTTTTTCTTACAAATGTTGCATTTACATTTTTCCAAATATGCAGAAATGCAATGAAATCCAAACAGATTATACAAAATTGAACCTATAATAAGTTATGTTTTAAATAAGTTCAACACTGTAGAAGTCTGATGATATCAATTTTTTAAAATATGTGGAGAAATTGGTGCTTTCATATAAGTTTGGTGGCATATATGCTTTTTCTTATAAGTACTACAGACTCAGTTATCAGTATCTAGGGGAAAAAAGGGGCTGTAGATTGACTCTCAAAAATTCCTAAAATTTTGCACGAGAACAAGAATTGGTTTTAGATATCTATTGCTGCTTAACTTATAATGAGAAAACATTAAAACAAACTTTACATTTATATTTTTTTTTGAGTTGGAGTCTCACTCTGTCACCCAGACTAGAGTGCAGTGGCTGCTCCCAGCCACCGCAGCCTCGACCTGCTGGGCTCCAGCGATCCTTCTACCTCAGCCTTCTGA
>NW_007110444.1:0-823 GCF_000164805.1 Carlito syrichta
CTTTTGTTCCTTTACTGGAACTTTTCTGCATGTACAGATCAAACAAAGGTTTAGTAGGCTTCCTATTTCACTGAAGGAGCACTCTGATTTATGCCATAGGTCTGCAGGAGTCAGACTACTCTGACTGCTGGTCTGACTCTGCTGTCCATTAAGGTAACCACACCCACAAAGCCTTTGGCAATTAATTAAGTGACAGCCTTTGGCCCCTGCCAACTGAGGCTCTAATCACTGCCACTGCATTTAGGTTTTCCATATGATTGGCTGAGGTTCCCACTACAGAGAAGAGCAATCACAAAGCTTTTCAAAGATGTTAGAGCTCTCCTCAAAAACTTATTTCTCAAAATATTGGTGAAGTGTTTATCTTCTAGATTCTCTCAGTGAAGGTGAATAAGTCTTAAATGACAGATTCACCCTAGCATTCTAGTCTTCCTAATAATTTGAATTATTTTTTTCTACATTAAACTAAGAATAATTGATATTTCCAATTTACTCACTGTGGACCATCTTTTGAACCATGTTTCAGTCAATCAACTAAAATGTCAGTGCCCTTCCTAACTCCTTGAGCTGTAACATTAATGCAGAATCTCTGCATAGTGGACCCATATCAATAAATTCAGACTTACCCAAGTTGAAGTTCCTTCCATCATTATCCCACAACCTTAATATCAATTCCCAGATATGTTCCTCAGCTCTCTGCTTATATAATTTAGAAACTCAAGGAGTTCTTTTGTAGTGTAGTATGTATCCCTCTGGGTCACACTTTGAATATCTCCTTTAGGAGCCTGCTGGAACTTAAGTTTCTTTGTGCATCTGGAAACAGGGT
>NW_007110445.1:0-1261 GCF_000164805.1 Carlito syrichta
TTCCTTCCACAATCTGCATCTCATGGGGGTTTTCCTACTAGTCTTCTGACCAGGAGTTGCTGACCATAATCATTATAAGGTTCTCGGTTTGGCTTGCCCTCAGTTTGAAGATAAGAGAGAAAGAAAGAAAATAAAACCCAAAGCAACTCATCACATGGCTCTACAAGTTTTGACTTACCTCTTCCATTTGATGATTGCTGTTTTACATACTCTGCAGAGTAATTTTCTGGATTTTTTTTTGGAAGGGGACGGTTTGGAGGGGGTATTTTGTCCATATTATTTAGTAATAATCAGTGGGAGAAAGAAGCTACAAAGGGCTGACTTTATGAGAAAATGTGTTTTAGGCCCAAGTTTTATACCAGAAATCAAGGTATCAATGAGCCTATAACCCAGAAAAGTTTTTAAAGAAAAATAACCTAGGCTCCTGGGAAGGAAGTGGGGTTTTACAGAAGGTAGTATATCAAACTAGAGCATGAATAAAGTGTGGATCTTTACCAAACATCTCTCTGTACAATGGATTAGTAAACCCTACTTTGCAGGGTTTTCATGGGTAATAAATAGCCCATATTGTAATGTATGTACAAAACATGTAGTAGCAATGCCTGACATAGAGAGGTACATAGCAGTAATAACTAAATCATCATAGAAAATTTAACTGTGGAAGAAGCAAATCTTAATGTGCTTACCAAGATATTTTGAATTCTCAAACTTCAAAATGAATATCTAGAAAAATACTGCTTTAATTTCCTAGCAGCATTGTTTGGCAAATACAGAGAAGGATATATATGTATGGTATGCTGGCACTGTACTAATCTCTTTAATGATTTTGGAAACCTAATTTTTTGCAACTGTTCTGCAGACTTGAACATCATCACCATCCTAAATTTACAGGTACAGATGAAAAGTCTTAGATGAGTAAAACAACTTGTCCAAAGTCAACCTAGTTAGTGGAAAAGCTGGCATAAGAGGCCATACAGGCATCACTGCATTTTCTAAATATTTGTTTCACAATAATTCACCCTTAACTTACCTAGCTTAAAATGATTGGTCAGAGCTGGGCTCGGTGGCTCAGCCTGTAATCCCAGCATTTTGGGAGGCTGAGGTGAGTGGATTTCCTGAGCCCGGGGGTTTGAGACCCGCCTGGGCAACTTGGTGAGACCTCATCTCTACAATAAATCAAAAATTAGCCGGGCGTGGTAGCACACGCCTGTGGTTCCAGCTACTTGGAAGGCTGAGGCGGAAGGATCGCCGGAGTTGAGCA
>NW_007110446.1:0-1363 GCF_000164805.1 Carlito syrichta
TCTCTGTAGTTAAAGAAACATTAGCCGGGCTTGGTGGCTCAGCCTGTAATCCCATACCTTTGGGAGGCTGAGGTGAGTGGATTGCCTGAGACCGCGTGTTTGAGACCCGCCTGGGCAGGGGAGACCTCATCTCTACAATAAATCAAAAAATCAGCCGGGTGTGGTAGCGCATGCCTGTAATTCCGGCTACTGGGAAGGCTGAGGCGGAAGGATCGCCAGAGCCCAGCAGGTCGAGGCTGCGGTGGCCTGGAGTGGCCACTGCACTCCAGTCTAGGTGACAGAGTGAGACTCCAACTCAAAAAATAAAAAATAAAGAAACACTAATGAAACTTGTGACTTTTTAAACTTTTATCAAATATATGGTTGCAAATTATTTTTGCTTTGTTTTCCACTAAATTATTCAATGTTGGTGAGCACATGGAGAAAAGGAATTTTCATAAACCAATGGACTGTTATATGTCTGTTAGTATAAATTTGGGGGCACTCAATTGACCACAGTTATCAAAAGGCTTTAAACAAAGTAGGCCCTGTGTCCACGAATTTCATTTTCAGAGATCCATCCTAAGGAACTAATTGAAGCCTTAGACAAAGATTGAAGTGCATGGCCTCCAACAACATCATTAATTCAAACAATGAAAAAATCCCAAACCGACTCAATGCCAAGAATGGGGAGATCATTAAATAGATTGCTTCTCAGCCGGGCTCGGTGGCTCAGCCTGTAATCCCGCGCCTTTGGGAGACTGAGGTGAGTGGATTGCCTGAGTCCGTGGGTTTGAGACCCGCCTGGGCAGGCGAGACCTCATTTCTACAAAATATCAAAAAATCAGTCGGGCATGATAGCGCATGCGTGTAATTCTGGCTACTCGGAAGGCTGAGGCGGAAGGATCGCCAGAGCCCAGCAGATCGAGGCTGCGGTGCTCCAGTCTGGGCGACAGAGTGAGACTCTAACTCAAAAACAAAAAAAAATAGATTGCTTCTCAAAAAGGCTGGAAAATTTCTAAAAACAGTAAATAATGTAATAAATGTTTAGGGTATCATTTTGATTGAAAAAGTCTGGGAACAAAACAGAACATAAAATATGATCTTTATTTGTGATTATATTTACATGTCTAACAGAAATATAGGAATATTGCCAAGGGTCAAATCTGAATGAAAGGATGATTTCTCTTATGTAAATTTTTGTATTTTCTTAAATTGTATTCAAATTATTTGTACCAGAAGAAAAAAAAATTAGTAAACTATTTTAGTCTATCTGTATGTAATTCAGAACATCAGCAGGACCCTTGGGAGTGAAGTGACCACACGAAGCACTCACTCTTTCAGCCTACAGGGTACTACTACTCACTCTCCTTAACTGTCAGTG
>NW_007110447.1:0-996 GCF_000164805.1 Carlito syrichta
CTGTGCTCAGGCCATCCTTGTATCTAAGCCTTCCAGGTAGCTGGAACCACAGGCATGCGCCACCCTGCCCAGCTAATTTTTAAAAAAAACTTACAGTAGTGACGAGGTCTCGCTGAGTTACCAAGGCTGGTCTCGAACCAATGGAATCACGCAATCCTCTCACCTCCACCCCCCAAAGTACTGGGAGCAATTACAGGTGTAAGCCACTGCACCCGGTGTGAGTAGCCTTTGTAATACTGCATCCGGGTTCTGGCTGCAACACCCTCCTGCAATGCTTTGCTCCTTTTCCTAAGAAGGATTCAAGCTTTTTGGCTATATTGACTTCGACTTACACCCTTTCGATAGCAAAACCTTGTCTTTACAAAAAATAAAATAAATAAATATTCAGGCATGGGGTGATACATGCCTGTAGTCCCAGATACTTGGGAGGCTGAGGTGCCGAGGCGGAAGGGTCACCTGAGCCCATGAGGTAGAGGTGGTGGTGAGTTGAGATTGTGCCACCGCACTCAACCTGAACGACAGAGTGAGATGACCACTCTAAAAATAATTACTTCTACATTCTATATCCTGAGTGGCACGAGGTCAGACCAGGTACACCCATATTTGTAGTGTTCCAAAATGTCAGAATTTTACCGAGGCTGGTGTGATCTTAAAAGCCACAAGCTACACGGTGTTCCCGAGGAGACAACGCTACTTCGTACTTCCCTTTTACCAGGTAGTAAGAGCGTCAGGCAGGCAGGCTCAAGCCACTCCTCCAGTCCAGCCAATATCACACACAGTAGATAGTAGTGCACTTAACCAATATATAAAAATCACAGATTAAACATTCCATGTCAAAGTCACGTGGGATGTCAACAGAAAATGGAAAGGAGAAAGGGTTAGCGAACCAGGTTAGGGAGAGCCAAGGTGAGGAGGAGTTTTCCCGTGCCGGCTTGGATGGCACATCCACATCTTGCAAGAATATGGGCAGAGTCTCTGGTGGAAGATGACAGGAGG
>NW_007110448.1:0-848 GCF_000164805.1 Carlito syrichta
CTCTGCTCCATTCTCTTCCCTCTGCTAACCACATTTTATTTCAGGGAGTAAACCTACAGCCCCACTGCATGGACAGATTCCAAGGCAGTGGGAAGTGGGTTCCAGATTATCCACACACCTGTCAGCGAATACCAGGACCTACAGATAGATTTTGAATCACAGCTCCCCCCTTAAGTAAATCTCAAAACTACAAAAAGGACCACCCCCAACCTACAGTGCAACGCCAGCATTGAACAAAGTAAGAGGGCATACATAAAGAATAGCAGATTGAACAAACAGAAGTAAAACCAATCCCTTTACCCGTGAATAACAGAATTAAAGAAGACAGTGACATGGAGGGAAGGAAAAAGTAGGGAGGAGGAAAAACCACACAAATGAAGAAAAACCAAAAGAAGAATATAGCTCTCACACAGACCCCTTGGAGATCAGACACTGAGAAAACAGATTCTGGAACAAAAACATTGAAGAGCCCCAGAATGACTGGTCACATGCAACAAACGAAGACATCAAGACATTAATGGAGAGAATTTAAAAAATTGAGGAGAGACAAGAGGAAAATAGGAAGGAGCTGATGTCAGAAATAACAGCAGTAAAGAATACTGTGATGGAAATGAATAACAGTCTAATAAACATGGAAAGCAGAATCAGCCAAGCAGAAGAAAGAATCTCAGAGCTCGAAGACCAAAATACAGAACTAACCCAAACTGTCAAAAGCATAGAAAAGAAGCTCAAAAGACAGAACAAAACCTGCAAGAGATGAATGATCACTTCAGAGACCAAACCTAAGAGTAATTGGGCTTCCTGAGGCAGAGAGAGAAACAGAAGCCACACTGGACAAACATTTCATG
>NW_007110448.1:2367-3088 GCF_000164805.1 Carlito syrichta
CAAACACACATGAAGAAAATGGAAGGAACAGAAATTCACAACCTAACAAGCCACCTAAAGAAGTTGGTAAAGCAAGACCACAAAAACCCTAATTTCAGCAGAAGAATCCAGATCACCAAAATAAAAGCCCAAATCCAGGACATAGAAGACAAAAAGATAATACAAAAAAATCAATGAAACTAAAAGCTGGTTATTTGAAAGGATAAACAAGATCGATGGTCCCCTAGCTAGACTGACGAAGAAAAAACGAGAAAAAAACCAAATAAGCACAATCAGAAATACAAAACATGAAGTCACATCTGACCCTGAAGAAATACAAAAGATCATTAGAGACTACTACGTACACTTGTATGGAAACAAACGTGAAAACCTTAAGAAAATGGAGGACTTTCTGACATCATACAACCTACCTAGATTGGAACAAGAAGAAATTGAGACCCTAAATAGACCAATAACAATCAAGGAAATCCACTACGTAATAAGAAAACTACCTACCAAAGAAAGCCCTTGTCCAGATGGCTTTCCAGCAGAATTCTACAAGACATTTAAGGAGGAGCTGATAGCAATCCTACGGAAGGTATTCCAGGCGATTGAAAAAGATAGAACTCTCCCCAAATCATTTTATGAAGCCAACATCACATTGATACCCAAGCCAGGTAAAGATCCAACAAAGAAAGAGAACTACAGGCCAATATCCTTGATGAACATAGATGCTAAAATT
>NW_007110449.1:0-746 GCF_000164805.1 Carlito syrichta
GCCAACTAGTTAATCATGCTAACTAGGGGGCCAGCTCATCAGTCAACTCGTTGACCGAGCTAACTAGTCGGCCGACTATTGGGCCACATTGTTTAGCCAGGTAATAAGTTGGCCGAGTAGTCAGCCAACGTGTTAAACCAGCTAACTAGTCTGGTGACTCATCAGCCAACGAGTTAAGAAACTTAGCTAACTCATTATCCAACTAGTTGTCAGCCAGTTAACTCATTTACCAAATAATAAAACAGTTATCTAACTGGTTAACCAACTCGTTAAATCAGCTAGCTATCTAGTTAGCCAACTAGTTAAGTCAGCTAGCTAAGTAAGCTAGTTAACCCGCTAGGTAGTTAAGTTAGCTAGCTCAATCAGCTAGCTCACTAGTTAGCTCACTAAGTCAGCTTCTTAAGTCTGTTACCTAACTACTTAAGTAATTAGATAAGTCAGCTAGTTATTCAGCTAGTTAAATAGTTAGCTAACTATTTAATTCAGGTAGTTAAGTGAGCTAGATAACTAGTTAAGTCAGCCAGTTAAGTCAGCTAGCTAAGTAGTTAAGTCAGCTAGGTAAGTCAGCTAGTTAAGTCAGCTTTCTTATGTAGTCAGCTGGTTAAGACAACTAGTTAGATAGTGAGATAATGGGTTAAGTCAGCAAGTTGAGTCAGGTAGATAGTTAGTTACCTAATGGGTTAAGTCAGCTGGTTGAGTCAGCTAGCGAGCTTGTTTGCATGCTGGTGGAGTCAGCTGGTCGAGTA
>NW_007110450.1:0-868 GCF_000164805.1 Carlito syrichta
CCGATCATGATGCCAAACCACGGATCGAAAGCCTGAACTGTCTCAGTCTTACATCCGATGGAGTTTTCTTTGGATCTGCCGTGGGGCGGGGCAGGCTGCCACTCGGCCTACGGTAGAACGTGACTTTAAAAATGTCCGAACGCCTCCTGAGACCTAGCCATGGGAAATTCACCTCAGGAAAAAAAAAAAAGGACGAACAAAAGACTCTAAGACAAACGTACCGATTTCTTATGAAACGCTTTCTTCAGGTTCCATTTCTGTGAAAGACAACTCATAGTAGGATCCGTTTACTCATTTAGACCGAATAAGTCTTATGTGTACACAAAGCGTAACGAGATCGTTTGCCACACAGGCCCCTTTAAAATTAGCTCTGCTGGAACTTTTTCCTATAAGATGAATTGAAACTCGAATCTTCATTCTCTAGCAGTCTGCTTTGAAATATCATTTCTGTCAGAGCCCTGGCAAGATAACCAGCATTACAAAAGAAAACAAATCCTTATGGAACCTATCCAAATACCCATCTGCGGGAAAAACAAAACCAAAACAACCACGAAAACTGCAGATGGCCCCCAGAAAGGGAGAAGAGGGGTCTTATACCTTTGTTTAGGTAGGGAGGAGGGTCGTGTTGAGCGATCACTCATTCATTTGGAGCTTACAAGGTCGTACTCGACAAAATCAGATTTTTTGGAGTCGGAGTCTCACTCCGTCACCCAGCCGGGAGCGCGGCGGGGGCCGCCCCCCGGCCCCCCCAGCCTCGACCCGCCGGGCCCCGGCGATCCTTCCGCCTCAGGCTTCCGAGTAGCCGGAACGACAGGTGCGCGCCACCACGCCCGGCTGATTTTTGATTTATCGTGAAGATGAGGTCTCG
>NW_007110451.1:0-1632 GCF_000164805.1 Carlito syrichta
CAGGAGTGATTTGCTTTCAGCTGACAAGGCCGGAGACACACTAACAATGTTCTACTTCAGAGGTACAAGAGAGGAGCCCCCTTCTAAATATAGGAATTTACTTACAAAAAATTATTACATACTTAATCTTACATGTTTACACTTCAGTCACACCTTTGAAGTATTATTTGATGCAATACGCCTACTGAGATGCTTTTTCCATTGCTCAGAACAGTTTTTTAACTAGTCCACCTTGAAGCCTTTTAGAGTATCTGCCTTTTGTTCGTCTGTTTGACCTCTTCCACATCATCAAAATATTTCCCTTTGAGGACTTTTTTATCCAGAGAAACAATAAAAAGTCACTTGAGATCAGGTGAATGGGGAGGATGGGCATGGAAGTCATGCTGTTTTGGGTAAAAACTGCTGAGTACTCAGGGAAGTGTGGCAGGTGCACTTGCAAATCACACTTCATGAAATGGGCAAGCACTTTGAAAGATCCTCCAAAAAAATAATTACCTGAAGCAGAGCGCAGCCTCTTCCAACTGTGAAAGGGAAAGGAAGCAGCCTCTGCCCCTGGAATTGTATGGGGGAAGATGAAAGAAATGACTTCAGCCTTGAAACAGGCGTTACTCCCTTCCTGGAGGTTTTTCTTTGAAGGTTTCTCCTCTAAACATTGCAAGATAAATTGTATCTTTACCCACTACACATCTGCTTCTTTAAATTCACTAGCTTGTTGATGTCAGCAGAATATTGCAATAAGATATCGGGAAAATGTCCAACTCTAACTTTAGCTAACCAAAATGTAAGCTAGGACTACTTAAGGGAGCTCTGAGCAGGGGTTCGGGGATGTCTTGCTTGGAATCCTCTTCCTGAAAGTGGTCGCCAGTTGGCAGAGCCTTGACTATTAGACTTCTTCTCTGTTAAAATTAAGTCAGTGGGCTGTTATTTAATTGCTCAGGCCCTACTTCACAACAACACTAGCTGGTGCATTGATGCCAATGGGTTGCTGAAACACTTACTTGCCTAGCAAGGAAATCCTGTCCTAAAAGGAGCCCATTCTCCAAAAAATAATTCCCTTTTTTTCCAGCTCTCCAGCCCAATGTCATAACTTAGTTTTCAAAATCTTGACAGTTGGCTGGGCTCGGTGGCTCAGCCTGTAATCCCAGTGCTTTGGGAGGATGAAGAGAATGGATTGCCTGAGCCTGTGTGTTCGAGACACACCTGGGCAACCTGGCAAGGCCTCATCTCTACAATAAATAAAAAATCAGCTGGGCGTGGTAGTGCATGCCTGTAGTTCCAGTTACTTGGAAAGCTGAGATGGAAGGATCACCAGAGCCCAGCAGATTGAGCTGCTCCTGGCCACTGCACTCCAGTCTGGGTGACAGAGTGAGACTCCAACTCAAAAAAAAAGAAAAAAATCTTGACAGCCTTTCCATTCCAGTGTGGTTCAAATGTCACAAATCCCATTTCTGTTTTACTGCCTTCTCTCTCAGTCTCCACTTGTGACCTTATCGGAAGTTCCCTTTGATCTGTTGACAATGCAAGAGGAGACTTAAGCCTAGTTCACAGATATGCCAGGTTCTGCATGATATGCAATCACCATCTGAAAGCAGATGGTTGCAGCACTACAACCTCTCCCTGGTATGTCCCTGA
>NW_007110451.1:2031-2898 GCF_000164805.1 Carlito syrichta
ACAGAGTGAGACTCCAACTCAAAAAACAGAAACAAAAACAAAAACAAAACAAAACAAAAAAGAGTACATCTGAAATACAGAAGATCTCTCAGAGTGTCTCTTACTATCCCCATGCTCTAGGATTAAGTTCAGTGCAAAACTAAATCCAACCCAGGCCCAGTCCTTTCAGAAACAAAGATTGGGTTTGGATCACCCTGCAAGGTGAAGAACCACAACCAGCTGGAGTTCCTGCTGAAGAGAAAGGGAATACAGAATGAGCAGCAAACAAAGGTAGCTCCAAATGGCAGCTATGATTACGTGACCAGTCACAGAAACCAGGACTGAAATTGTCAGAGTATTTCCTCCTTATTTTATTCTGAACACGTGTGTGTGTGTGTGTTAACCAAGTATCTCTGTTTTCTTTCTCTCTTATTTATGTCACAGTATTAAGTTATAGGATATAAGAAGAATAAACGAAGGACTGTTTTCATTTATTGGTGCTGCTATATCAAGGCATCTGAGACTGGGTAATTTATAAGGAACAGAAAATTACATTTCATTTTTGGAGGCTGAGAAGCCCAAGACCAAGGCATCAGTATTTGGACGGTTTTCTTGCTGTCTCTTCACATAGTGGAAGAGCAGAAAGGCAAAAGTGACCAGCTCGTCCCTGCAGCCCTTTTACAAGGCATTGATCCCTTTATTAGGTTGGAGTTCACATGACTTAATCACCTCCTAAAAGATCCTACCTCTTACTACTGTTGCTTTGGGGTCTGAGTTCCACCATGAATTTTGGAGGAGACACGAATATTCAGACCACAGCAAGGACTTTACTTTTTCTTCTGAGAAAAGAATTAGTGCATTTTCAGTTGAATGACTGAGAGTTGTATA
>NW_007110452.1:0-1302 GCF_000164805.1 Carlito syrichta
TCGTCTATGCGTATGTTTGGGATTTCTGAATGAAACATTGTATGTGAGTTTGTACAGCGTGTCCACACGGATTTGTGGTAGGGGATATGCATGTGGGACTGGGTGCCTGCTTCTGTTTGTCACGTCGTGTGCATGATGGGTGCACACTGATATGTGCCTTTTTTCATGTGGATCCTGCGCTGCTGTCTGTAGGCATTGTTCTCGGCTCAATGTTGATGTGTACATTCCCGCCATGTGTGTGCATTTCCTAGAGCATGTTTTTCGGGTGTGTGTGTGTGTGTGCGTGCGCGCGCGCACACGCGCTCAGGGAAATTGCGACAGTGTCACTTGATTGCAGTGGCAACATTGAAAGAGATTACAGCTAGCTGGTACTGTTGGCTTCCTGGGCAGTTCTACTTGACTACTTTTAGTTTTCTGTTTTTCTTTCTTTTTTTTTTTAGTTGGAGTCTCGCTCTGTCACCCAGACTGGAGTGCAGTGGTCACTCCTGAACACTTCATCCTCAACCTGCTTGGTTCCGGCGATCATTCAGCCTCAGCCTTCCAAGTAGCTGGAACTACAGGTACCCGCTACCACGCCTAACTCATTTTTTTTAATTGTAGAGATGAGGTCTCACCACGTTGACAGGCAGGTCTCGAACCCGCGGGCTCAGGCAATCAGCTCACCACAGCCTCCCAAAGTTCTGGGATTACAGGCTGAGCACCGCGCCTGCTACTTTTACTTTTCTTAACCTTTGGATTTAATCATGGAAATAATGTTTCTAGAGTAATGCTGGGTGGCAGAAGGTTGTAAGTGGCTTTCGTTCAATGCAGGCATACATGTGAATAATTCTTTTGTTTTCCATTTTCTTTCGTTAAAGGATAGCTGTAAGTGGATTTTTAAATCTATATAGTGTATCTCAGGAATGCAAAACTTTGTATTTGGAGCTCGGTCTTTCACGGTTTTGGTTGCATGAATTAAATATTTATTTACCAACTTACACTCTGTTTTAGATTGGCTAAAAGAAACCTGACTGCACACAGAGAGTGTGTGTGGCTGGGTGTGTGTGTCGGGTGGGGACCGGGATGTGTTTGGGTTTCACTTTGTAAAGACTGTTTGAGTGTAAGTGTAGTCATTTCTAAAAGCATTGGAGTAACTACATTATGCTCAAGGAGAACATTTGTCAAAAGTGATCATCAGAGTTTGCCTGAAGGGTCCTGCTCTAGTGTGTGTCTGAATTCTAGGCAAGGGTTTTAGATAATTGGACCTATTGCCCAGTGAAGAAATGACAAAAGGCCTTTCTACTTTCAATGGAGTTAATGATA
>NW_007110453.1:0-785 GCF_000164805.1 Carlito syrichta
GGGGGAGAGCATGCTCAGTGAAGGGGAACACACAAAACACTCTAAATAGAAAATGGGTGAAATGCAGGAACAGGTATTTCTTGGCGAATGAGATACAGAGGGCAGGAAGCATTTGGATGGGGAGGGGAGTTGGGAGCTGCAGGCCCAAGAGGGATGGTGGAGAGCGAGAGGAAGGGGATGACCACATGGCCAGGGGACCAGCCTGGGCTAGGAAGACAGGGTCAGACAATCTTGATGGTTCATACAGCTATATGTCACAGAATATGCACCAGAGTAACTAGGCAGCGTTGCAATGTTCCCCAGGTAAACTCTCAAGAGTCTGTTTACAAGAAATCCCAAAGTGTCTCTAGAGATGCACAGCCAAGCTGCTGTAATCTGGGTCAAACATGACACAGGGAGGGGTACAGCGAAGCACACCATCAATAAGAGTAGAAGCCGGGCTTGGTGGCTTAACCTGTAATCCCGTGCCTTTGGGAGGCTGAGGTGAGTGGATTGCTGAGCCCACGGGTTCAAGACCTGCCTGGGCAGGCAAGACATCATCTAAAATAAATAAAAAAAATTAGCCGGGTGTGGTAGCGTGCGCCTGTAATTCTGGTTACTTGGAAGGTTGAGGCGGAAGGATCGCCGGATCCCAGCAGGTCGAGGCTGTGGTGGCTGGAAGCAGCCACTGCACTCCAGTCTGGGCGAAAGAGTGAGACTCCAACTAAAATGAATAAATAAATAATAGCAGAACGTGTGTTCATAATTCGGGGGAAATTATTTCACTCAGCAAAAAAACATTTTTA
>NW_007110454.1:0-806 GCF_000164805.1 Carlito syrichta
GTGAGGGCAAGTTGCTTATAAAAAAGAGTGGTTAAGGAAGACTATATTGCACTAAACACTGCAGACTGCCAGAACAATGCAGCAAATGGAGACAGGGCAGGTTTTCATGTAGCCTTATGCACTAACAGTTAGGGCTTCTTGGTGTGTCCCAGGGTGGAGAGGGATGTGTAACCAAGGTAAAAGATTCATAATCACTTTTGAAAAGGAGGTTGTGGCCTTGTAGTGAATGGTTATAGGAGAGAAGTGTAACACTTAAAAGTCAGGCTGGGGCAGGCACGGTCATTCAGACCTGTCATCCCAGCACTCTGAGAGGTCAAGGTGGGAGAATTGCTTGAGCCAAAAGTTTGAGATCAGACTGGGTAACATAGTGAGACCCCATCTCTACAGAAAAATTTTTAAAAATTACTGGATGTAGTGGTGCGTTCCTGCAGTCCCAGTTATTTGAGAGGCTGAAATGGGATTAATTTTGAGCCAAGAGACAGAGGATGCAGTGAGTTGAAATCACATCACTGTACTCCAGTCTGGGTGACAGAGTGAGACCCTGACTCTAAATAAATAAATAAGTAAATAAAAGCCAGGCTAATGGTTTGGAAAAAAGAGAATGGACAAGAACCACTAAATGCTTCCTGCTGTGGGAAAACTGGCCTATAATTTCACCACAGGTGAAATTCTACAGGTGGTCATACAAAAGGCTCATGGCTTTGCCCTTTATTTATTGAGGATGCATAGGCACAAGCTGTAACAAATCCCAAAGAGCACTGTGTGTCTGGTGTCTCCAGATAGAGTCTCTTCTGCTAACACTTCAG
>NW_007110455.1:0-1147 GCF_000164805.1 Carlito syrichta
CCTGGCAAAAATAAACAGGACACAACTTTCAAAATTACAGTTGTAAAGGAACACATACATTCGTGATCATAGGAAAACATCCGTCTTTATTTTATTGTTTTCAGAGAAAGAAAAACATGCCCAGCCTGTTTCTCTGCTTTTGCAGAGTGGAGACGCTCTCTGGAACCTACAAGAGGAAGCTTCTCTGGCACTGTGGGAGGGGAGGTGGGCTGGTGAAAGGGCCCTGGGGGGTATTCTTTGGGCTTTCTGGGCTGTCTGCAATGATAGTGAAGGCCAGATGTATCTGAGTAAGACACAAGAGGAACTGGCAATGTCCCCACAGGGATGTTTCCTCCTGTCACTGCCCCTTGTTGTTGTTATTGTTGTTTTTCTTCTTATCTACCCAGTAAAGGAAAAAAATATTTGCTTTGCAATGTCACAGCAAAAAAACCTACCATAGCAGCTAGAACGTGGCCAGTTTATAGCAGACAGACTCATGCAGTCCATCTAGAAAAAGAGGAAGCAGGAAGGATTCGGCCCTGACGTGCTCTGGGGAAGTGATTTTGATAATAGAGTTCACCCCGCTGCATCCAGGGGGAAGAACGAGGAAAAACATTCCAGAAGCTCTGTCAGCAGGCCACCATCTTGGCCACAGAAAACTAAACCAGACCCACGAAAGTTGAAAAGTCACTGTTTCTGTAGTATATAAGTCACTTTAATTCAGACTTTATTAACAAGTGACAATTTATTGCTGTGGAATAAACATCCTTTTGACTCATGGAAAAAAGGACACATACAACCTGAAGACAATTTGATTTTTCTTTATTGGATGCTATACTGCACATGATATTTACAGATGTAATTAAACAGAATTTATAAGACTGCTGTGGTGGAACATTTTAAGAAGTTATTCTGAAAGACTCATAATGAAACCATCAATTCATATGTGTTACAATATAATCATTCATTTATAACTTTTCAGCCATTATCCATGATAGTTCATTTCATAAAAACTCCATTTTCAAGAAGAGGTAAAGTCCGAGGATATACAAAAAAAAATTCAGATATATATTTCCACATCTAGTCCGAATCTTCCATAGTTCTGTTAAAGAAATTATAGACAATATCATCTGCATGACTGACTTTCTTTAATATCATATTTAACTTT
>NW_007110456.1:0-740 GCF_000164805.1 Carlito syrichta
CCACGTTCACAACCACCGCAGCCTTGACCTGCTGGGTTTAGGCAATGCTTCCACCTCAACCTTTCAAGTAGCCAGAACTACAGGTGCATGCTACCATGCCTGGATTGTTTTTTTGTTGTTGCTGTTGTTGTTTTAACTTATTGTAGAGACCAGGTCTCACCAAGTTGCCCAGACTGGTCTCAAACCCAGGGCTCAGGCAATCCTCTCTCCTCAGCCTCCCAAAGTTCTGGGATTACAGGCTGAACCACTGTACCTGGCCATCTCCTGTAGGTTTTAATAAACTGATGTCTTTTCCTGCTAGGACTCAGAGTGACTTCTTTGGAACAGATAAACATTATGCATAAGCCCTCTCAGATTTGGGGTTACTGTGTTACAACAGGGATATGTTACTTGCACTTCCTCACTTTCAGTTTTCATATTTTTAGGGGTCAATAATACCTTCCTAAGAAGGACTTTTGTTATCATAAAATAAGTTAACATACTTCAAGCATCTCGCAATTTCCTGGCTTGATGATCAAAGTGGTCAATAAATGTCTGTTTCTTTTTTCCTTTTTGTCATTACTTACACATTTCACGATTTGTGTTTGTTTGTGTTTTTTTGCTTCCATGAATAATCTTATGCTATGCTCCATCCATTCTTTTTGCACTTCTAATGTGATAATCCTTTATTCAAGTTCTTTAAATCCCTAAGCCTTGCTCTTTTCAGGGCAGGCACATATAGCAACTCAACTGGGGCATTA
>NW_007110457.1:0-809 GCF_000164805.1 Carlito syrichta
GCTTTACCGGTCTTGTGAGCGTGAGCGGTGTGCTACTCGGGCAGGGCCAAAACAACACGCGGTGGTGTTATCTAGCACTATGTTTTAAAGTAGGGACTTGGCAGAGATCACAAGTCTCTAAGAGACTTCCCAACAGTTTTACGGGGACAAGCAGCTGATGACGATCTCGGGCGAGGCCTAAATCTTTAGAAACAGACTCACTCTCAACTAACCTGGCTGCTAGCATTTGGAAACAAGAACAGTCTGTTCAGTCCCTTAAATGCCAGAAAGAGATGACAAAGTTATTTCCTCCAAGGTTAGTGTCCACTGGTGCTGAGTTAGCAAAAGGCCAGGTAGCCTATAAGAGAGATTGCTATGTTTCTTTCCAGGTGGATTCGAATGAACTCCTCTGGAATCCATGAGGGGGAACGCAGGCTAAAGAAGGGAGAGGGTGTGGTTCCGGGAAGGAATCCAAGATAACCGGTAGCATTTCACGTACACCGCAGGTCACTTTCACACATCCTGGACAACAGAGGACAGGAATTGTAGCGGTGTCGATGGGTCGGGAGAAACGAGATGTAGGAAACCGTACAGGGTAGGTTAACGTTAGAGGATAGTGTAGACACGAGGTAGAACTGGCAAGCGACCCCTAGCTCTGGACAGCGATAGGTGTTCTGGGCTAAAAGACGCTGCTGCAGAGGGAGCTCCTGTCAGCCATGACACCGTCGGTCACCCCCCTCCCCCCGCCTCTTATGTGCCTCGGCTTTCCCCCTGGGTGCTGATAGCGCTCAAGGGGCCCCCGGGACACTGGGTGACCGGTCCTTATGTGC
>NW_007110458.1:0-1224 GCF_000164805.1 Carlito syrichta
TCCGCCTCAGCCTTCCGAGTAGACAGAATTACAGGCATGGGCTACCATGCCTGGCTGATTTTTTGATTTATTGTAGAGATGAAGTCTTGCTGCCCAGGCGGGTCTCGAACCTGCAGACTCAGGCAATCCACTCACCTCAGCCTCCCAAAAGCGCGGGATGACAGGCTGAGCAACTGAGCCCGGCTAGAGGTATGAACTTTTAAAATATGAAAAGAGCCCGGCTCCACAGAATTCATGTTCCACGGAAATAGTTTTAGAATATATTCTGGGGAGAAAAAGGAAAGGGTGGTAAGGGAATCTGGAGTTTAAATTGGTATTGGAAAACCACTGTTAAGTGGGTGATTATACCACAGGATTTTGTAGAACTCACTGCAAATAAAAGATAAATATTACAAAAAAGCAATAGTGTGGTCTAATTATTTGTTTAGAGAGCAGAAAACAAGACAGGAAATTGCTGCCAAAAAACAAACAAACCTATTAGTGTACGTGTGTGTGTGAACACTCCTTTTACCACTAGTTGTTAGATCTCTACTTCCTTCTAATTGCTGTGTAACTATTTTTACCTGGTAAGAAAATATCAAAAATTCACTCTAAGTATATCCTTCAATAGATTACTTTTGCAAATTTATTTTTATGCAACTTTTCCTTACCCTCTTCTAACCTACACAAAAGACAACATTTAAAAAGACATAATTTTTTACTCTTCTATATAAATCAAAGGCAGTATTTTTAAAAATTTAAAAACACAGGTGGGGTCGGTGGCTCAGCCTGTAATCCCGCACCTTGGGAGGCTGAGGTGAGTGGATTGTCTGAGCCCGTGGGTTTGAGACACGCCTGGGCAGGCAAGACCTCATATCTACAATAAATCAAAAAATCAGCCGGGCGTGGTAGTGCGCGCCTGTAGTTCCAACTACTTGGAAGGCTGAGGTGGAAGGATCGCCGAAGCCCAGCAGGTCGAGGCTGCGGTGACCGGGAGTGGCCACTGCACTCTAGTTTGGGTGAGAAAGTGAGACTCCAACTCAAAAAAAATATATTAAAAAACACTTTAGGAAGTATTAATATTTAAAACTCCAGTTCCGCTGGACTCGATGGCTCAGCCTGTAATCCTGCGCTTTGGGAGGCTGAGGTGAGTGGATTGCCTGAGTCCAAGGGTTCGAGACCCGCCTGGGCAAATTGGCGAAACCTCATCTCTACAATAAATCAAAAAATCAGCTGGATGTGGTG
>NW_007110459.1:0-972 GCF_000164805.1 Carlito syrichta
ATGGGGTACAATTCAGGGTTAGGTATTCAAATATTGATTATGCAGGTACTCTTGTGATGAGGTGTGCCTCTCCTTTCCCCTGGCAGTTTCCCTTAACTGCCAATCCCATTCCCCCTCCCCTTACAGTTTCCCGCTACTGCCAATCGCTTTCTTATAGCATTATAATTGTTCAAGTTCTGCTTATGAGTGAGAACATATGGAAATAAGTTCTTTGTTTCTGTGATAAATCACTGAGTATGATGGACTTCAAATCCATCCAAGTTGATGTAAAGTCTATATATTCGTCCTTCTTTATGACTGTATACTATTCCATTGTGTATATGTATCACATTTTCTTTATCCAGTCCAGAAATGCACCATTTCAAAGTGAGTGATGCAGTGGCATTTGGTACCTTCATGGTGGTGTGTGATCATCACCTCTCTCCAGTTCCAAGATTTTTCCATCACTCCAAGTATACTGTTCCTGTTAAGTTTCTTCTCATTCTCTCCATCTCCCAACCCCTGGAAACCACCAGTCTCTGCTCTGTTTTCAGGGATCTATCTGTTCTGGTCATTCCATGGAAATGGAATCATACAATGTGTGACTTCTGTGTCTGACATCTCTCACATGGCTTAATATCGTGGAGGTACTTCATGTTATAGTATGTACCAGTAACTTACTCATGTTTATGGTGGAGTGATGTCCCATTGTAGGGAGGTACCACAATCCATATCAGCTTTTGAGGCCTCAGTCTTGAATAAGAACAAGTGGCATTTGCCATATATGGGACAAAAGATAGAAACCAAATGAAACAGCAAAGTGGAAACTGGAGGAAACAACATACTTCTGAGAATGCACTGAAACTTCTAAAAAAGTAACAACTCTAATCTATATCCTGAGAGTAAAAAGATACATGCATATGTATAGATTTGTGTATATATACATTGTATATGCATTATCTATAAATATACGACAACCTTAATATAATAAAA
>NW_007110460.1:0-652 GCF_000164805.1 Carlito syrichta
TTAGGCATGCTTCCACCTCAACCTTTCAAGTAGCCAGAACTACAGGTGCATGCTACCATGCCTGGATTGTTTTTTTGTTGTTGCTGTTGTTGTTTTAACTTATTGTAGAGACCAGGTCTCACCAAGTTGCCCAGACTGGTCTCAAACCCAGGGCTCAGGCAATCCTCTCTCCTCAGCCTCCCAAAGTTCTGGGATTACAGGCTGAACCACTGTACCTGGTCATCTCCTGTAGGTTTTAATAAACTGATGTCTTTTCCTGCTAGGACTCAGAGTGACTTCTTTGGAACAGATAAACATTATGCAGAAGCCCTCTCAGATTTGGGGTTACTGTGTTACAACAGGGATATGTTACTTGCACTTCCTCACTTTCAGTTTTCGTATTTTTAGGGGTCAATAATACTTTCCTAAGAAGGGCTTTTGTTATAATAAAATAAGTTAACATACTTCAAGCATCTCGCAATTTCCTGGCTTGATGATCAAAGTGGTCAATAAATGTCTGTTTCTTTTTTCCTTTCTGTCATTACTTACACATTTCATGAGTTGTGTTTGTTTGTGTTTTTTTGCTTCCATGAATAACCTTATGCTATGCTCCATCCAGTTTCTTTTTGCACTTCAAATGTGATCATCCTTTATTCAAATTATTTAAATCTCT
>NW_007110461.1:0-831 GCF_000164805.1 Carlito syrichta
TTCAATGTTCCAGAGTTATATTAGTTTGAGCCATGCTAGTGATTGCCTTTGTCATGTGCTAGCATGCTTATGCTTTTATTTATAATTGTATCATTGTTTGAGAATTAGGAGGCTGGTTCTCTGTTGCTTTTCAATCGAGGTCTTATCATAGAAATAATCCTGACTAAAGTTTTGAGAACATGGGCACTGTAGGAATCCTGACTAAAGCTTCTGACAAAACTTTGACTGACTGATAGTCTTTGTCTTAGAGTGTACATAAGTAGGAAGTTGATTATTTGACTGATTCTGAAGTGCCAAAACAAGGAAGTCTTTTTGTTTACTTTATGTAAAAATAAATACCAACATGACCATACTCTGTAAACTTTTAGGGCACTACATTATGCTTTTTCTTCCAATGTTACCTTAGTCTCACCATAGAAGAGCATAAATTCTGTGGAGTCATGGGCAACATATAAGTTCTGTGGAGTCATGGGCTACATATTTCTCTTTAACATGCATCTCATTAATTTATACAAGCACATGTTAACTTGAAATGACCCTTTCAAATTTACAAAGTGTTTCTATGTTAGATGACAGATATTTATCATGGTTTAGCATTAAGTGTACATTTTTGTTTTGTTTTTTGTTTTTTTTTGTTTGAGTCGGAGTATCACTCTGTCGCTCAGACTGGAGTGCAGTGGCCGCTCCTGGCGATCCTTCCGCCTCAGTCTTCCAAGTAGCCAGAATTACAGGCATGCGCTACCATGCCCGGCTGATTTTTTTATTTATTGTAGAGGTGAGGTCTCGCTGCCCAGTCGGGTCTCGAACCCATGGGCTCACGCAATCCACTCA
>NW_007110462.1:0-910 GCF_000164805.1 Carlito syrichta
ACTCTATCGTAGTCAGGGAGCTTTTGGCCAAGAGAGTCCACCTTCATGTGCCGAAGTCACTGGACACCATATCCACAGCCATTGGTAACAAGGCATGCTTCATTCACCAGTGAATGCTGAAAAGGTTTCTCTTTTTACACTGGTGAATAATGGCGAGTAAAATGACTCTGCACCTTCCTTTGACGGCCAGGCGTGAACGCCTCTGTTTTGTTTCCGGGAAACAAGCGTCTTCCACCGGAGACATTCTTCTAAAGTGCACTTCATTGTATAGGGAACTAAGTATTACACTGGCTTTGTTTTTTCTGTAATACCTGATTCTCCCTGTCTCTGCTTAATATATATTTTACTACACTGCCTGCCTATGCCTATCTGAGCTGTATTACAATGTTTCCTGTGTAAAAAGGTGGAACTCTATTGTTCCACTCGGGGTGAAATGACCGATTCACTGTCATTTTACAAAAAGCCTTATTTTTTCACCTATTGAATTCTAAAAGGTTTTTGATTCGCTTGTCGGTCTTCTATGAAAAGCCATTGTTTTCGTTGGCCTTAACGGTTAAGAGCTGACAGGCTCCGCTTGATTGTTGGAAGTGTGTATCTGGTTGGGAAATGCCGTGTTAAAAGTTAGCTGCATTGTTATTGATTTTCAAGGAGTTTTATTCTTGCTTGGTGTATGGTGTCATTAATGATTCTCAAGGTACAGGATGATTTGGTGCAGCACAGCGATATGTCAATACTTCACTGGTCGGAAAGAGCTCCCAAATTGTGCCACACTGAGTAACATGAGTGCTACACACTTCCTTGTAGAATAGGATCATTTCCTTTCACTTTGAACACAAAATGTCATTTTCGTTGCCGTTTCTCTATACTATGAGCGCAATTACACTGCCGTGTGCCATGCTGAATCAGCGCA
>NW_007110463.1:0-709 GCF_000164805.1 Carlito syrichta
TCACACGACCCTCCTCCCTTACCTAAACAAAGGTATGAGACCCCTCTTCTCCCTTTCTGGGGGCCATCTGCAGTTTTCGTGGTTGTTTTGGTTTTGTTTTTCCCGCAGATGGGTATTTGGATAGGTTCCATAAGGATTTGTTTTCTTTTGTAACGCTGGTTATCTTGCCAGGGCTCTGACAGAAATGATATTTCAAAGCAGACTGCTAGAGAATGAAGATTCGAGTTTCAATTCATCTTATAGGAAAAAGTTCCAGCAGAGCTAATTTTAAAGGGGCCTGTGTGGCAAACGATCTCGTGACGCTTTGTGTACACATAAGACTTATTCGGTCTAAATGAGTAAACGGATCCTACTATGAGTTGTCTTTCACAGAAATGGAACCTGAAGAAAGCGTTTCATAAGAAATCGGTACGTTTGTCTTAGAGTCTTTTGTTCGTCCTTTTTTTTTTTCCTGAGGTGGAGTCTCGCTCTGTCGCCTGGACGGGATAGACGTAGATGAATTTCCCATGGCTAGGTCTCAGGAGGCGTTCGGACATTTTTAAAGTCACGTTCTACCGTAGGCCGAGTGGCAGCCTGCCCCGCCCCACGGCAGATCCAAAGAAACCTCCATCGGATGTCAGACTGAGACAGTTCAGGCTTTCGATCCGTGGTTTGGCATCATGATCGCTAGGAATCTTTCAGAGACACAAGTAAAACGGACTAGGTATTT
>NW_007110464.1:0-431 GCF_000164805.1 Carlito syrichta
GAGGTCCGGTCTCCACCGCGCGCCGCGCCCAGAGCTTCCCGTCTCGGCACCGCCGGCCCCGCAGACAGACCCGAGTTCTGGGACACAGGCCCAGCGTCCCGGACCGAGCCTTCCTCTGGGCCATCCCAGCGGGCTGCGGCCCCAGGGCCGGGGGACGAGCCCGCCGCCCCCCATTGGTCCCCGCACAAACCACGTGCTAACCCTGCACTTTCCTCCCCAAGCGCTTTCTTCGCGCGCCTTCCTAATCCTCTCCACCCCCCACCCCCCTCCCCCACCCCTGCCACTGCCGCCACCTTCCCGGGAGGTTGATCTCAGAATACTACACATCAAACTTTGATGAAACTTGGAAAGAGGGTGTATTATATTAATAATATTCTTGCTTTTTATTGCCAGTTAATCTGTATTTGGGATCTCACCTCCCCATCATTTAC
>NW_007110465.1:0-373 GCF_000164805.1 Carlito syrichta
CAGGGCCTCAGCTTCCTGGGCTCGCCCTGCGGCCCGGGGTCTTCGGCCCACCCGGACCCTGTCAATCAGGTGGGCCTCCCAGGCTGGCTCCCAACATCATAGTATATATGGCTACATAGTATACATGGCTATACAGTATCTATGGCTATATAGTATATATGGTTATACAGCATATATGGCTACATAGTATATATGTTATATAGTATATATGATTATTTCGTATATATGGCTATATCGTATATATGGCTATATCGTATATATGGCTATATCGTATATATGGCTATATCGTATATATGGCTACATCGTATACATGGCTATAGAGTATACATGATTATATCATATATATGGCTATAGAGTATACATGATTATATCG
>NW_007110466.1:0-770 GCF_000164805.1 Carlito syrichta
AAGACCAAATGACCAGAGACTGATGGCTCTCATAGAAATGCAAAAGATAACTAATTCACAGACTTATCCAAAACCCCTTTTTGAAGTTGACGGTTTACAACCCTGCTTGCAGACTCTGCTGCCCAGCTCTTCCTGGAGACCATTTGTTCTTTAAAAGATCTGATTTTTCTGAACACCACCTTGTAAATTCCAAAGAGAATGTGTAACCGCTCAACACGACCCCCTCCCTTACCTAAACAAGGGTATAAGATCCCTCTTCTTCCATTCTGCAGGGCTCAACCTGGAAGGTGTAATAAAGTGCCACTTCCTATAATAGTCTCGTTGTCTTGATCTCTGTCTTCCTGCTACACTACAAGCTATGTCCTTGCACAAAAACTCACATGGGCTTTCCTGTGTCCCGCTAATTCTTTTTTTTTTAATTTGAGTTAGAGTCTCACTCTGTCACCCAGACTGGAGTGCAGTGGCCACTCCCGGCCACTGCAGCCTCAACGTGCTGTTCTCTGGTGATACTTCCACCTCAGCCTTCCAAGTAGCTGGAATTGCAGACATGCACTACCATGCCCGGCTAATTTTTTGGTTTATTGTAGAGATGAGGTCTCACCAAATTGCCCAGGCAGGTCTCGAATCAGCAGGCTCAGGCAATCCACTCACCTCAGGCTCCCAAAGGCGCGGGATTACAGGCTGAGCCACCAAGCCTGGCTTCCTGCTAATTCTGAAGCTCATCCCTTCTGTCTTCACCTCTGGAATTATTCTAGATGGCACAGTAGGTA
>NW_007110467.1:0-491 GCF_000164805.1 Carlito syrichta
GGAGCCCAGCAGGTCGAGGCTGCGGTGGCCGGGAGCGGCCACTGCACTCCAGTCTGGGCCACAGAGTGCGACTCCAACTCAAAAAAAGAGAAAAGTTTATTTAAAAGTAAATTAAACCAACATTGTGAAGATGTCCATCTTACCTAAGGCAATCTACAAATTCAATGCAATACCCATTAAATTACCAACAACATTCTTCTCAGACCTAGAAAAAACAACACAGGAATTCATATGGAAACACAAACGTCCAAGAATAGCCAGAACAATCCTCAGCAAAAAAAAAAAAAAAAAAGCAGGTGGTATCATAATACCAGACTTCAAACTTTACTATAAAGCTACAATCATCAAAACAGCTTGGTATTGGTACAGGAACAGGCATATAGATCAATGGAACAGAATTGAGATTCCAGAAGCAAAACCTCAATTTCTCAACCAACTCATCTTCGACAAAGCCCCCATCACCTACCAATGGGCAGAGGAGAGCCTATTCA
>NW_007110468.1:0-1242 GCF_000164805.1 Carlito syrichta
AATGTCATGTGATAAATATCAAATTATAATGACATCAAACGTGATCTGTTCACATAAACGCTGTATCATATAACAATCCATATCATGCCCTACTGATGATCCTTTTTGTGAAAACTCATTACTTCACAGTGTTGCTGCTTCTAGTATTCTGTTACAATGTGGCAGGATCCAGGATTTATGCCATTGTTTTTTTGGAGATTATCAGTGTGACTGTACTTTTTCTGGTTACCATTTTACATAAAAAATGTGGTTTATGGGTAGGTCATTTTTAAGACCTTGTAAACTCTTTGTCTATAAAATGGAGCAAATGCCAGTAAGAATTTTAAAGAACTGTTAAAGCCTCATGAAAAACTAAACTAGCAGTTAAAGTAAAAGGTGGTAGTCAGTAAGAAAGTCTGAAGACTAAGATAAAGCTCATAACTATCAACTTTAAGGCTGTGTTGGGTACTATATACTTGACACATGTAAGAGTTGATGTATTTGATGGTGGTGATCATGGTCTTAAGAAATTGTTGGGTGTATTCCAAAGCAGTGTCTTAATTGGACGGTGAGCAGAAACCACTTGCTAGTTTCTGGAAATGTAAATTGACAGACTTCAATCACTTCTGTTCAATTTGGAATTAAAGTTGGGGATGAAAAATACTTGAGCGAAAAACCTCTAACCCCAGTTCAATGATGAGTGAATCACCAGAAAATCTCCATTGAGCGACCGTCCACAGAAGTCATGAGCAGCACTCCTCAGAAAGGTCAAAAGGATCAAGGTCATCCAAAACAACAGAAGTCTGAGAAATGGTCACAGCCAAAGGGGATGCTGAGGAAACAAGATGACTGAGTGTAATTTAGATCTTGGATGGACTCCTGGAATGGAAAAGGGATATTAGGAAAAAACTGAGGAAACTTGAATACAGGTTGGGCTTTAGTTAATAACAATAATGTACCAATATGGATTCAATAATTAGCTGTAGATTTAAAAGGACTGTAAGATAAAGTTACTTTTTAAAAATTGGGAATACATTTTGCAGGAAAGAGTTTCCGCCATAAGATTAATGTGTAGAGCCCCGATGTTACCGTTTGACTAGGGATGAAAGGCCTGCATTCTTGGATGCCCATATTCTCTCTAGTTACTAGTACTGGAGTGTCGCTCAGATGCAGCATCTCGAAACTTCACTGTGGGTCTTTGGGTCTTGTGTCCATCTGTCTCACTGTCGTGTACTCAGTCGAGGTCAAAGAGGCAAGAAAGCG
>NW_007110469.1:0-857 GCF_000164805.1 Carlito syrichta
CTTTCACTTCTACTTCACTCTGCACACTATTCTTATTTTCTGAGCCTGACTCATGTTCCTAGAAACATAGCTTCCAGCAAATCTGAAAAATCTCATCACATGATGTATTACCAAAAACAATCAAGAGGTGTTTTCTTGAACCTTAGGCTTACATATCCTGGAGAAGATCAAAGATGAGTGTATCCAACCACAACCATCCCCCCTTCCAACTTAAGTAGACAACTCTTCAGTAGCTGCAGGAATATGACTCTCCCCTTCAAACCAAAATAAGAAGGGATATTTTTCAGAAGAAAGGAATAAGGAGTAGTTCACAGAAAACAATACATGGAGTGCATCGATTGTTTTTTGGTCATTGGTTCTTGTTTTTATTCATTAGGCCAAGTCCTTATTAAGCACATACTATGGCTGGGCACTGGAAATATAGCAGCAAACGCACAAGAAATACCGAGATGATAACAATTCCACAAGGTCTGAATTATATTATCACTGCTAGAAATAGTGTAGGCAGAGGTTGTTTCTTTGTAGACTGGAAGAACATTCTGAATGAGTATGAAAGAAGACAGATGGTTTAGTTCTCTTCCTTTTATTTTATATCCATTTCTAAGTAAAGTAGATGCTTGATATCCTATACTTTCCACAGTAAAAAAATCAGAGAACAAATGCCACAAGAGATGGTGATGGCATCTTTTATTGTATTTCAATTTGGTGTATTTGTGTGCTTGGTAAATGTTTGTTAAATTAATGAAATATTGTGGAAGTGATGCTGTTATCCAGCTATAGTCAGGAGAAAGATGACTATTAACTTTGACAAATAAGCATCATTGTCTTTGTCATTCTTCAACATTTAAGTGAGCAGA
>NW_007110470.1:0-720 GCF_000164805.1 Carlito syrichta
TGGGGTGGAGCTAATGTGATTCCACTGGGAGGAAGGGACACCAGAGTTTCCTGTCTCCACATGCACACAGAGGAAAGACCATGTAAGGATGTCTATAAGTCAGAAAGGGGTCCTAGAAACTGACATCGATGGCACCTTAATGTTAGATTTGGAGCCTTCAGAACTGTGAGAAAAAAAATTTGTGTTGTTTCAGCCATCCAGTGAGTGATATTTTGCTATGGCAGCCCATACAGATTAATAAACCATGTGATTCAGTTCTAGCTCAGAAGATGTGAGAAGTCTACTAAAGTGATTTCTGGGAAAGCATCTGCTTTTTTCATAAAAGGGAACACTATGACTGGAGCTTGCATTTTGCTCCCCCTCTTCCCATGGCTTTGCAGCAGCTGCCCTACATTCCTGAGGAGACAAGAAAATATTGTCTAAACTGACAAAATATTTTGAGACACCAGCCCTGCCACTGTTATACCACTCAACTAATGCCAGAAACCTAGCTGTGTGCTTTTTAAAATGCAAAATAAATAAGTTCTACTTACTTGAGTTATAAAATCAATTTTTTATTCTGGAAAACAGCCAGAGTTTCCATTTCAGGTACATTGTGGAAATGTAGCAGGAAAAACAGATTGTGACACTGAGACTATTATAGGAAGTGGCACTTCACTACGCTGGCTAGCTCAGCGGGCCGAGAATTTCATGCATCCAAATCAGCTCGAGCACCCCAGA
>NW_007110472.1:0-1334 GCF_000164805.1 Carlito syrichta
CATGACTGTCCTCAGGATCTCAAACTGCTCTTTAGTTTCCTTGTTGAGATGGTCATTACCTGCAACAACAAACTGACTTTAAAAAGCAGCAATTTAGTACATCTTTGATTTGCTGAAAATGACCTTGTCATACAGCTGTGGCTTAAAAATTATACTTATCTATATTTATTCTACACCACACTTTTGTTCCAGAATTTATTTTAAAAACCAAAACAAGCCAGGCTCAGTGGCTCAGCCTGTAATCCTGCGCCTTTGGGAGGCTGAGGTGAGTGAATTGCCTGAGCCCACAGTTTCGAGACCCGCCTGGGCAGCGAGACCTCATCTCTACAATAAATAAAAAAATCAGCCAGGCGTGGTAGCACATGCCTGTGATTCCGGCTACTTGGAAGGCTGAGGCAGAAGGATCGCCGGAGCCCAGCAGGTAGAGGCTGCGGTGGCCGGGAGCGGCCACTGCACTCCAGGCTGGGTGACCGAGTGAGACTCCAACTCAAAAAAAAAAAACAGTCATACAATTCCTGTGGTAGATGACTTGAGATTATTTGATTTGGGAATATGTGAAGAAGAGGGAAAAATGGCTTTTAAGTCACAAGGTTTTTCTTTGGAAAGCTGCTAAAAATTGGTTTTCCCTATGCAGCAGGCAAAAGAGTATTTCTAATCTTTGGAGTCTGGCTTTTTTCTATTTCACGAGCTAGAGTCAGCAACTTCTAAGTTTTGATAAACCTTCATAATATGTTTTCAAAAATTGCTAATTTACAAATACAGGCATAAAAAGAAACATGGTCCTGCCAAAAATGGGTAACACAGGGCTTTGAACCGCAGTGTTGTCATCAGATACAAACATGTTTAAATGAACAGCCACTGACATTTTCCAGATGAAGTGAAAACGTTGGAGGAGACAGGTCTGATTATAATCTTGACTTCAACAAATTGCTATTCTACATTTTGTCTTGATATTTGTCTTAGCTATCTTTCTTACTTTTGTATTTTTATACAAAAATTAATCAATTATGCAAATGAAATTGCTAATTCATGCATTAAAATTCATACATTAAAACAAGAGAACTCACTTAGATCTGTATGTATATCTATATCTGAAAGAGAGAAATAGAGATAGATGGATAGATAGATACATACATACATAGATGCAGATGTAGATATTTACCTATATATAGCTTATTAGAAACAAGACCAAAACAATTTTTACTTCTTTTATTTCAGCAAAAATTCTTATTTCTCCTAAGTGAAGTAAAATATTGTGTTGGGAGCCATCCTTGGAGGCCCACCTGATTGACAGGGTCTGGGTGGGCCGAAGACCCCGGGCCGCAGGGCAAGCG
>NW_007110473.1:0-952 GCF_000164805.1 Carlito syrichta
CAACAGGAACTATTGACCAGTCAGGGCCATGCTATAAATGAGGATGGAAAAAGCTTCTGCTGAAGCATCCATGGAGAAGATGGATCCTGAAAGAATCTGAGTTCTGGTAGAAAGAAAGGAAGACAACAGTGCTGGGTGGACAGGCAATCAATAACATCCCTACAACTCCTGTTCTTATAACCACAGTGAATGATTACTTCATCATTCCAGGAGTGGCAGGCTTCAGATGTGTAAAACCATGCCTGAAGGCAGAACTACAATCAACAGGTAGAAGCTATGGGAATAAAGGATTGTGACTTGAGAGAAAAAGCTTTCTTATACCTGCAGCTGTCCAAACATGAAATAAGCCATATTGAGCAACCCCAGTAATATCTCAGCATGGTGCTCTCCAATGTGACCTCCCTCACCTGGTGAGAATGACCAGGGCAGACACTCATATTCGAGACCCAGTGTTCCAGGGAAAGCAGCTATCTATTAAGGATTACATGGGGCCGGGCATTGTGGCTTGTGCCTGTAATTCCAGCACCCTGGGAGGCAGACGCAAGAGGACTGCCTGAGCTCAAGGGTTCAAAACCAACCTGAGCAACATGGTGAGACCTCATCTCTACAATAAATCAAAAAATTAGCTGGGAATGGTGACTCATGCCTGTAGTTCCAGCTACTTGAAAGGCTGAGGCAGATGGATTGTCTGAGGCTCTGGTAGTCATGAGCATGCTACTGCATTCCAGCCTGGGTGACAGAGTAAGACTCTGACTAAAAAAAAAAAAAAAAGGATTACATGGGAGACACACTACCAAAATCTCTTCCCTTTGTAAGAGTCTATGACTCTAATGTTGGATACCAAGAATGACAGGTGATATCAAGAGCCCAGTGGTTGACACTTGTCACTAGATGAGGACAAGGCATGTGTTAAATTGGATTCCACAGCAGTACTTGTAGTTGAAAAATTGTC
>NW_007110474.1:0-1020 GCF_000164805.1 Carlito syrichta
CTTGAAAATAAAAAAAGCACCCTGCTTAGTAACTGTGAAACCAAAAATGAAAAATGTAAAAGCAATTACAAAATGTTTAGAACGTGAGATCACTGATGTGCTTCAGCCAAGATTTTACTCAGAGATAAATTCGTAGACTTTAAATCTTTTAAAGAAAAAAGCTGAAACTAGAAGAATCCTGCAGAAATAGAGGAGGAAAAAACTCAAGAGCAATGAAAAATAAAAGTAGAAGGTTCCAAGTGAGAAAAATAAAACTATGATGAAAAGGATTTTTTTTTCCATGAAAGTAAAATAGTTCTTCAATGTCTTTTATAATGTCTGTGTCTGGGATGGTGAGGCTATGGTTTTATGTAATTATGATATCTGCAATTAATGACCACATCATGGCTATGCTTACATTGGCTAATACTGTCAAGGTCCTTTTTTTGAGGGAGAGGAAATTTTGCAAAACTTAAAGGTTGGCCCCATAGTCTTGATAAGCAAAGTTCTTTGTTATTAGGATATTTTATTCCACCATTTTAATAACAGTCTTTAGTTTTCTTGAAATCCTTTAGTTTCTTGCTGGGGCCTACTTGGCTACCATAAGTATTTTATTTACCATGAACTCTCATAAGATTCATTGGCTATAAAAAATTAGAGTAATTACTTCAAAAAAGTTTGATCATTTGGACATCTACCTACTTTTTTGTCTTTTTTTTCCTTCCATCATCAATATTTTCTTGGATCCAGAAGGACAGGGAACATTGGTTCATTTTGTTTACTACTAACTCCTCAGAGCCTAGAGTAACTAATGTTTGGCCTACAGAAGGCTTTTCAAAATGCTGTTGAAGGAACAGAAAAAAGGACACACAGGCCTATCCCTCGATCATCCCTCCAACTTCATGAAGTTGTACTCATTTCTGAGGACATTTCAGGAACCGAAACAGTTCTTCACATAGGCTAAACCTCAGATGTGAGCATTGTTTCTGTGTCTTCCAGCCTTGTTTCTCCAGGTAGGTTTCAAAACCATCTATTTGTGAA
>NW_007110475.1:0-485 GCF_000164805.1 Carlito syrichta
AATACCCCAAGTACAGTTACTGAAATGGCTGTTTTAAAAAAAAATCTGTCTTTTTAAGATCTTTCAACCACTGAACTAGTTGGCTAAAATTAGAAAAGCAGGAAATATCAAAAGTTGAGAGACATGAAGTCACTAAAGCTCTCATATTGAGGGTAATTGGTACACCCACTTTGGAAGCAATTTGAGAATATCTATGAGTTGAATATGTGTATGCCTGAAACTCAGCAATTTTACTCTTGGATATATACCCAACAGAAATATACGTATATGTTCATTCATACACATGTATAAGAATGTTCACAGTGGCAATATTGAAAAGAGTTGAAAACTAGAAATTACCCATCAATAGTAGAAATCAGACATATGAGTATACATATTTTATATTTCCATTTATATAAAATACTAAAACAATCAACATGTATGCAATGATATTGGATTCATGACCTTGGTTCCCTGTGGGAAGAAGTGTTATTGATGGGAGGTGG
>NW_007110476.1:0-705 GCF_000164805.1 Carlito syrichta
GAGCCTGTGTGTCTCTGTGTATGTGTTCGAGGAAGTTGGGCCGGTGTCATTTGTTTTGTCATTGGATAATTAGAAGACAGTACAACTAGGTGACTTCCTGGACATTGCTACTTGGCTTGTTTTCTTTTGCTTGAACATTTTAGAGTTTTTAGTTTGTTTGTTTGTTTGTTTGAGTTGGAGTCTCACTCTGTCGCTCAGACTGGAGTGCAGTGGCCACTCCTGGCCACCGCAGCCTCGACCTGCTGGGCTCCGGCGATCCTTCCGCCTCAGGCTTCCAAGTAGCTGGAACTACAGGCGCACGCTACCTCACCCGGCTAATTTTTTGATTTATTGTAGAGATGAGGTCTCACCTGCCCAGCAATCCACTCACCTCAGCCTCGCAAAGGCGCAGGATTACAGGCTGGGCCACCGAGCCTGGCTGGAGTTTTTGTTTTAATCATCGAAAGAATGTCTCTATAGAAATGCTGATTGGCAGAGGGTCTTCAGCATCTTTGGTTTGGTGCATGCATATGTGTGGGTTTTTCTTTTATTTTCATTTTCTTCTTTTAAAGGACAGCTGGAAATGTAGTTTTTTAAAAAAATATATTTCTGTACACTTTGCTTCGGGAATGCAAGGCATTACACTTGAAACTCAGACTTTCTGGATTTGGGTTGCATAAATTAATTATTTATTCACCACTTACCATCTGTTATCAGTTGGCCAAA
>NW_007110477.1:0-766 GCF_000164805.1 Carlito syrichta
GGGAAATTTACCCAGAATGCTGTTCCCAGGCAAGATGACAAATTGCCCTATCTCTCTTGCCTGATTTTTAAATTGTAAAATGGTGGTGAGAGGTCGCAAGTGCTGGCAGGACCCTTGGGAAGAGATTCACATTTATAAAATGCCAATGATGTGCCAAGTGAACAAGACTTTATCCCCGCAGGCTTCCAGTGCAAATTAAGCTCATGTTTACCTGTCTCATGTGATTGTTTTTGCAAAGTCTTGATTCTTGTTGCTGTTGTCAAAGTCAGTGAAAATGAAATAAGGTGGTATCTCTGGAAATCTAGAACACCAGCCTATGCCCTGTTATAGACTTTTCACATGGCATTATCATGATCATTGACATCACTGATTCTCTGGCCTGCTGCGGGAAGATATTCTGACATATTCACCACCAGGGACAAAGTAGCTCAATGAATCACTGTGTATACATGGCAGTCCTGCTATAGGGTGATCATTTAAATGGAAGGAAATAAATGACCAATACAAAGTGATCTCAGAATTCAGTGTCATCTATGACTAAGGCTCAGAGGCTTTATGCTCACAGATGGCTACTTGGTGCACCCAGTTTTTGTTCTAAGAAATCGACTGGTGCCATGAACATTGTGTTGTGAGAACCAGAAGTCAACTCATGTTAGTCTAGGCAAGTTGTCATGTATTCTAAGGGCTCTGGCTTCAGGAAGAATTGAGGACTTTCAAGAATTAGAAAGTCACTACACAGCTTTTTCTCATATCTCCCTCCATGTCT
>NW_007110478.1:0-1238 GCF_000164805.1 Carlito syrichta
TTTCATTTACTTTTACATTTAACATTATGTCTATAGAAATATTACAATGTTGTCAACTACTCTTTTAATAATTTTGATAAATACCTAACAATTATCAAAGAAATAAACTGCCAGGTTCGATAGCTCAACCTGTAATCCCGTGCCTTTGGGAGACTGAGGTGAGTGAATTGCCTGAGCCCGCGGGTTCGAGACCCACCTGGGCAACTTGGTGAGACCTCATCTCTACGATAAATCAATAAAAATTAGCTGGGCATAGTAGTGCGTGCCTGTAGTTCCAGCTACTTGGAAGGCTGAGGCAGAAGGATCGCCAGAGCCCAGCAGGTCAAGGCTGCAGTGGCCGGGAGTGGCCACTGCACTCCAATCTGAGTGACAGAGTGAGACTCCAACTCAAAAAACAAAAACAAAAACAAAGGAATAAACTGTAACTTATTCCTGTTGTTGTCATTGTTTCCATGTATTCCTGTCAAATAAACAGCACTAAAAACATGCATTCTTGTATATAGCTCTTAAGAGAGATTTCCTAGAATTCCTGAGTCAGAGGATATGCCTGCTTTGATGAGTCTTAAACATGTTCTCAAACTGACTATCTGGAAAGATGAATCGATTTCTATATTCACCCTGTGCTACTTTCTTAGGTAACAAATGATATTGATATTTCATTTTTACAATTAGCATTTCTATTCATAGAGTGGCATGCTTTTTTTCATGTTTACTGGCCATTAGTAATTGAAAAAGTAATCTGTCTCTGACCTTTTAAATGAAGGTTGTATTAATTTCCTTACTGGCATTTGTAAGATTGTTTAACAGAATATACATGTCACCCTTTTGTCATGTGTTTCAACATGTTTCTGGTTGTCATTATCTTTTAAATTTTGCTTGTGTTTGTCATGTGAACCATTTCCATTGTATGCAACATGAATCTGTGACAATATGATTAAGACTGCTGCTTTTTAATTTGTGCTTAAAACTTTCTTACCCATTCCAATGAGTTATTGTCTACATTTTCTTTGGATATTACAGTTTTCATGTCATTTTCTAAGCTTATTTAGAGGTTATTAGGAAATGGAAAGAAGAAGGCAGATTTGAGAGACATTTAAAATTGACTGCTAGATGGTCTGGGAGGAAGGGAGAAATGTGAATGGGGAGGGGGTGGGGAGGAGAGAGAGAAGTCAAGGAGGCTGTCAAGGAAGGCACCAGTAAGAATGGACATCATTACCATAACAAACAATAACAGATGG
>NW_007110479.1:0-1327 GCF_000164805.1 Carlito syrichta
GGGGCCTTGGTGGGAATGTCATAGTGGAAGAATCTAAATTAAGCACCCATGTCATGCTGGAGGGTGACTGGAAGGATGAGTATATGGCCTTGTCAGCTCTACATAGGGAGGTGGGCTTTGCCTTATGTGAAGACTCATAAAGTGGGAAATTTCCTACTTTTAGGAAGGGAGTCAAGGCACTAGCAGACCCTACGCTTTCACCCACATTATGTCTTCTACCTATGGGTTGCTTGTGATAGATTTGTTTGCTGCTTATGAAACAGTCATAGTGAGATGTCGGTGACCAGCACTGATCAAGGGTGGGTTAGGACCCGCACCAGAGAATCTGGACAGCGAGAAGAGACCACTCAGAGGCAGTTCTTCTGGGAACAGTCTGGTCAGGACTGAAGCCAATTTTATTCAAACCTTTTCCAACTTATATACCATTTTCTATACCCTCCAGCAGTGTGATAATCACTTGCTAGCGGCGTACAAGTTCCGTGCTTTACAAACTATGCATCACAAGACCACCACGAGATCTGCAATTTCCAAGCAAAATAATTCAAATTCCATGATGCCTGCCGTGCTTACATTAAGGTCACAGGTTCACAATTTCAATACAAATCGTTCAAAGTGTTTTCCATAATGTTCAATGAATCATTCATATTATACTCTTTGTTCTAAACCCTGATTAATACAAAAAACTTTTCTAAGTTAACTCTAGGTTCAGTCCAAGTTCACTGACTCCCAATATTTTTAACGATTAATATTATCAACTTAACACTATACTATAATCTATAAGTTTAGTTAAATGACTTAACTGTCAGTTATACTATTAACCTATTATGATTTAACGTAATACCTTATAACTCAGTTAAAACTCATTCTTAAACTATCAAACTTTACTATAATTCATATGTTTCATATGTCTAAACTTTAATTTTTATATGATCTAGTGATTGGACTTTAATACTATGCTATATCCTATTAAGCTAATACCTCATCATTAATTCTTTTATAAATCGTATAGTAATTATTATATTTGAATAATGTAGCAAAAGGAAACAAAACAGCAAGCATAAATTTATGCAATTATGAGTGTATATGTATATATTTTATCCTAACAAGTCTACTCTAAAAATCAAATAGTAGCTGTCACACTCTTGAACAAGGAAATGCAGGGTTGCCAAGATGGCGGCCATGGGCTGAAGCAGACAGAGTTTCGGTAATTAACGAAACAAAAGAAAACGTTCTGCCTGGCTAGGGGCAGGGTGACAAAACTATCATGGTAATTTAGTTTCTAATCTTAGCCCTAGGGGAAATAGCTTTCCAAAACTGACTACCCAGG
>NW_007110480.1:0-1236 GCF_000164805.1 Carlito syrichta
CTGTTAATTTGTTCAGTTATTCAACTTTCAGAGTTCAAAGATACACTTACTAATATGGTTCAATTAGCATTTTAAAAAATAACTTTTCCCTAATAATTGATGATAGCATGGAACAGCTATTCCTCCTGTGTTTAATTGGTGAAATTGCACTGATATAGTGAACGGAATTAAACTGCTGAAAAATAACTTGGTCAGATTTATTCATTCAAGCTTTGAAGGCTGAGTTGCTATGGCACCCAAGATTAACTTTTTTTTTAAGTATGTTTAATTTCAGTGGAAATATTGGCATATCTCTTTTGGCATTATGTAGATAAAAATACAGTGGACCGTTTCCCTTTTTCTTGTCTTTTTTATGTTTAGCAAGTTGTTTTGGAATTCTTTTAAACATAAATGAAAAGGCACAAATTTAACATATTTAAAGAGAATGGAAAAAGTAGTAAAAAGGTTTCATTGAAAGATTATAATTTGTAAAACAACAAATATTTTAGTCATTTAAAAAAAATCTAGCTTCTCCAACTTTTTAAAAAGATGGTGTCAGATAAGGAGTTAGTGACTCTTTGGTTTATAATTCGTATTGAAGTTTAAAAGCAGGTTGCAGAATTGGGACAGTGGCAAGTTCTAATAGAAAACTTTTGGTGTCATTTCATTCCCCCAGATTCTAAAAGCAAGTATTTTCTCTGTCATGGGACAAAGAAATTGCCAGGTCTCCTGAACTACGATTGTTTCTGCCTTCAGAACATGGTTGGGTGGTGTTAGACTGCTGCAAGAAGAATTTTGTGAAAAAACAAGCAGAAAAATTGAATGCTCTGTAGGACCTTCAAAAGTCTCTTTTCAGGCATACTTTGTCTCTCAGGGCCAAGCAAGCCAGAAATCCTACCTGACATAGCAGGTTTGTTCATGAGATGACCCAGGGCTGCAGGCCGCTCATGTTTGGCATTATGCTCCCACGACCTAAGGAATTCACTTTCCAGTGTCGTCACCATCAGTGCGTTCTTCCATAGGAATAATGTGAACTATAAAATCTGAAATGCTCCAGTGTCTGTGGAAATTTGAGAGCCTTGCCTTTCCCCCCTTTATGTAATATAAAGTGTTTTAACAAAAGCATGGTAGCCCCATACATTTTAAATGTCAAACTTGCACATAATGTACCTCCTAAGAATTTCAACTTCAAACTTGGAACTTGTAAAGCCACAAAACATCTTTAGAGGCTTACTGAAGCAAATAAACAATGTGTTT
>NW_007110481.1:0-843 GCF_000164805.1 Carlito syrichta
CCTTGAGCTCATTTCATCATTTCTTATCCCATCCATAGTCCATATAGCTTTTCCTATGTTACTTTCCTTATTACACCTCCTTATAAGAAATCTGCACCAGTTTAAAAGAGACAAATACAAGGAAATATTTCAAAAATAAGAAATAATGCCCAATGATAAAGCTGACATGACTTTGATCTAGAAAACTGTTACAAATTCATGGTAGTTAAAATGTAGAGGTAGATATGAATTAACTCCCATTAGCTAAGTGAAAGAAACATAAGTTTGTCAGAAAAGATAAAGGCTTTCCTATTTCTAAGCTAACAGAATTTTATCACATAAAAATTTATCCAGAGGCACAGAGTGGTAATTGATAATATTCTCAATGAGGACTTGGCAAAAGCAAAAGGAGAACCTGTGTACATTTTGTTGTGGAATCTCCCATAAAAACCTAAACATACCACAAAAATATAAATGAGACTATTAGGTGAAATAATTATTTAAATAATCTTACTAAGATATAATAGAATTAAATCAAAAGTATATACTCTACAAACATAGGGTTTATTTATATTTTACTATTACTATGGATAGATGTATAGTAACTCTGAAAACCAGATTAGTAAATGGCAGGACTAATGCAATATTATACAAATTTAAGTGCTTAATGTGTATTTTTGCCCACATATGAATACTTAACACCAGTCCATATGCAAATGGCATCACGGATACCTAGAGTCAAAGCCAGTCAAAGCCAACATTCTCTGCAATAACATTCTGGGAGAGCAATCAGTCAAAACCTCACGTTTTTCAATCTTGGAAATCCTTACAAAGTGCTGTTGTTAATTATAGCAGCTAATACTT
>NW_007110482.1:0-771 GCF_000164805.1 Carlito syrichta
ATGACTTCATCCCGTTCATGGAAACAGACAGGTCCCAGTTGGCCGGGACAAGCATTTCAGTCATCCCTTAGAAAGTATCACTTTGCAAAGCTCGATTAAAAGATAATCTGTGTGTAATATATCTGGGTTTACGACGCATTCGGATTTCATCATTTCCAATTCCCAGTCCCCCAAACGAGCATGCTTACATTTGACATAACAAGTTGCCAGCCCACAAGGATTTTCCTTTGGTTTCCCCAAATGCTAATTATGTAACAAGTCTAATTCAGTTCATATGATTCACTTGAGCAGTAGGTACTTTGGTTACTATATAACTGTCAAAAGGGATGTGAAGCCTCTCTTCTTCCTCCAAAACAATCACGCTGTGTGCCCAGCTCCTTTGCATGCAGTGTTCATGTCCACCTGTGCTGTGAGAGAGGTTGGACTCAGAGCCACCACCAGCAGGTCTGTTCCTGTCCTGTGAATATAGAGGATGAGTATTAAGTCATTCGCTCACCAGCACAACTTGAGCAGATTTCTATATGTCTGTGAGAGTAGTCTCCAACTAAGAATACACACTGAAACTCTGACAGCCCCAAATGCTGATAAATGCATTGGCGCAGAATCTGGTTGAAGTGGTGTGTTTTCAAGCCCTTTAGCTCGCATGGATAAGGGCAAAGGTTATTTTGTGTCTGAAACAAACATATTTCTGGAATAATTAATACACCATCTCCTAAACTTTGTTTCTGGAGAAAATCACATATACTGTCTTTAATTGTAAATGCTTTTTTC
>NW_007110483.1:0-645 GCF_000164805.1 Carlito syrichta
TGTTCTGTAGGTATCAATTAAGTCCATTTGGTCCAGAGTCTCATTGAGGTTCTGGATCTTCTTGCTGATTTTTTGTCCTGATGATCTGTCTAGGGTTGTGAGTGGTGTATTAAAGTCCCCAGTTATTATGGTGTTAGAGTCAGTGTTTTTCTTTAGTTTTCCTAGAAGTTGCTTTGTGAATGTTGGCGTACGTATGTTGGGTGCATATATGTTTAGGATAGATATTTCTTGTTGATGGAGTGAATCTTTTATCATTATGTAGTGGCCCTCTGTATCTTTTTTAATTTTTGATAGCTTAAATGGTATTTTGTCTGAAATTAGGATCACGACTCCTCCTTTCTTTTGTGTTCCATTCGCCTGAAAATTTGTTTCCCATCCGCTTACTTTGAGTCTGTGTATGTCCTTTCTAGTGAGATGGGTCTCTTGAAGGCAGTATATTGTTGCCTGGTGATATTTTATCCATTTTGTCATTCTATGTCTTTTCAGTGGTGCATTTATTCCATTCACATTCAGACTAATTATTGAAATGTGAGAGTTCGTCCCTATCATGGAGTTCTTATTGAGTTGTTGTTCTTCCACTTGGTTTTTTCTTTTTTTTTTTTGTCTTTCTTTTGGTTTTGGGGTTGGTTCGTGTATTTTTTATTC
>NW_007110484.1:0-1163 GCF_000164805.1 Carlito syrichta
GTTATGCGATTTTAGGTGATTCCTTTCAGTTTCCACCCCTGTAAAGGAAAATAATAAGGTTGTAAGTGATTAATTGACTCAATATTTGTAGAGTGTTTAGAACAGTATCTGGTACATAGCAAATGTTATATAAGTACTTTCTCAGTAAATGAGTAAGAATGAGAGTAGATATTAGGTAGAAAAGTAACAGGCATGAAATACATAATAAAAAGTGAAAATAAAAACATTGCCAATATATAAAACTTGTGTAGTACAAGTAATGAGTTTTATTAATTTATTGAGTCAAAGAATGTTAAGTAAGTGCTGCCATATCCTGTAAATAACTACGAGCTTTATAAAGATGAATTTTCTTTCTTCAAGAAAATGAGGATTTCATATCTGCTTTAGTCAATTGCTTCTACATAAATTGTAGGGCCTGGGATTTAAAGCCAAAACAAATTAGAGGCTTGTGCAATTACTGACATATTTGGGACATACCAGAAAAAAGTTCAGAAAAAGATACAGTTCAGAATTAGAAATTTCATATGTGATCTTATTCAATTTTTATGTGTTTGACATTATTACTTAATACTTTTTAAAGATATATAAAATGGGCCGGGTTCCGTGGCTCAGCCTGTAATCCTAGCGCTTTGAGAGGCTGAGGTGAGTGGATTGCCAGAGCCCGCGGGTTCAAGACCCACCCAGGCAACTTGACAAGACCCCGTTTCTACAATAAATCAAAAATTAGCTGGGCGTGGTAGCACATGCCTGTAGTTCCAGTTACTTGGAAGGCTGAGGTGGAAGGATTGCCAGGCCTAGTAGGTCAAGGCTGCGGTGGCTAGGAGCGTGCCACTGCACTCCAGTCTGGGTGACAGAGTGAGACTCCAACTGAAAAAAAAGTATTCCTATAGGCATTTTATATGGAGATGGTTATTTAAGACAGATAGATTTGGCCTGGCATGGTGGCTCACACATATAATCCCAGAGCTTTGGGAGGCTGGGCAGGAGAATCATTTGAGCCTAGGAGGTTCAAAATCAGCCTGGACTAAATAGCAAGACCTATGTTTGCATTTTCTACAAAAAATTTAAAAAATTAGCTGGGTGTGGTGGTGCATGCCTATAGTTCTAGTTACTCCAGAGGCTAGGTCAGGAGCAGCCCTTGAGGCCAGGAATTTGAGGCTGCA
>NW_007110485.1:0-730 GCF_000164805.1 Carlito syrichta
AAACAACTGCTAAGAGTCAACTATTAGGCCAATAAAAATATTAACTCATCAACACGTTCTTCTTTCAGAATATCATGGGAAGTATTTTTTTGTCTGAAATGATGGAATGCTCATTTGAATCATGTTTGTGTGTTTGAGAAACATTAAAATAATCTCTTAGAAGGATAACCTCTTTTTTTAACTTTTATAAACATGACCCAAAAAATCAATATTTTTTTTAAATAGCCTGAAGATATGGGGAAGCTTGGTCTTTAATTTTAGCCCTGCCACTTAAAACAGAGTGTTTTCATGAAATTTACTGAACTCTAGTTTTTCAGGTGTAAAAAAATGAAAAATATAGACCGGGTACAGTGGCTCACCTATAATCCCAGCACTTTGCAAGGTAAAGGTGAGAGGATTGCTTGAGCCCAGAGGTTTGAGAATGGCCTGGATAATTTGGTGAGAATTCATGTCTGAAATAAATAAAAAATTAGCCGGGCATGGTGGAGTGTCCCTGTGGTTCCAGCTACTTAGAAGGCTGAGCCCAGCAGGTCGAGTCTGCAATGACCATGAGTATGTCTCTGCGCTCTAGTCTGGGCAACAGAGTGAGACTCCGGCTCAAAAAAAGAAAAACACACAAACCCTTGTCTTTTAGGTTGTGGTAAAGATTAAATGAATTATATGTAAAATTCTAAACATACTAATTTAGCATATAAAACTATCTTAGTAATTATTTTCTGGTTACCTATTA
>NW_007110486.1:0-907 GCF_000164805.1 Carlito syrichta
TCCTTCTAACAGTATAAAGATACGCAATGCCTCTTTCTTCATGATTTTTCCAACATGATACATTTTTCATTTTTTAAGGGTTTTTTTTATTTTGGGGTTTGACTCTGTCGCACAGAGTAGATGGTCACAGACAGTGGAACCTCGAACTGCTGGGCTCAGGCGACTCTTCCACTTCAGCCTTCCAAGTAGCTGGAACTACAGGCTCATGCCACCAAACCCGGCTAATTGTTTGGTTTATTGTTGAGCTCAGGAAGAAAAAAACTGAAGGTGGATCACAGGGATCAGAGTTTGACATCAAAAGAAAGACTAAAGAATGCTAAGAGTGGAGGAAGTTATCAGAAATTTGTTATGCCTTCTTATGGCACTTTTTTTACCAAGTTGATGGGCGGGAGACAGACAGGACAGTTAGCTTCGTCTTGAGCAACAGCACCATCATGAGGAGATAGTTTCATGAAGAAGTCAGAAACATCTATGCATGCCCAGCTATTGAGGAAGCAAGGATTGAACAGAACTGGTAGAAGCTAGAGCCAGATGCAGAGATTTGGGGAAATTCTGGTGAATGAGGGACCAAGATTGAGCTAGCAGCTTAAGAGGTCTCAGCACAGGAAGTAGAGGGCCAGGATTTCAGTTTCCTCAGAGTTTGTGTAGTTCTAGAGCATACCATTTGCAGTCAAGAGCAGGCCTTGAGGCATTTATCATAGAAACAGGGTGTTTGGAGTTGTAGGCATCTTGTTTCTTTATGAGTTGGATTCTCTCTCTTGTCACTCAGGCTAGAGTGCAGTGAGGTGCTCATGGCCATCGCAGCCTCCAACTGGTGGACTCAGGCTATCCTTCTGCCTCAGACTTTCAAGTACCTGGAAGGTACTGTAGATGCACGCCACTATATCGGGCTCACAGGTTAACCGAC
>NW_007110487.1:0-892 GCF_000164805.1 Carlito syrichta
TCATATACACATATATACAGACTTTAAGCGCTGTTATCTGTTTGTCTTTTTTAGTTCAATGGAATGAAGGGAGCAGTGGGTCATAGTGAGAGACTGTATGAAATCCTACCTCATGTTCATTGTATCTTTTATATATCCCTACCTCACGTTCATTGTATTTTATACATCTCTGCCTCACGTTCATTATATTTTATGAAGTCTTAGTATTTTAAATCCTACCTCAGACCCCGTAGACTAGGCACATGCTGGGTGCCTGGTGGTGACTGTGATTGTAAAGTTATACGTTTTAAGCAGTGTTTGTACTTAGAACTTTGTTAAGCTTTTGTTTAAACCAATTGCCATGTTGGCTTCTTCTGCTTCTGCAACGGGGTGTAAATGTTAAGCAATAAGTCCCTTCCAGACATTACTTTGCTTAGATTATGGTAGACTCTGTGGCGCCGCCACTCTCCTGGTGGGCTCTGTGTTATTTCAAACCTCCTGCTCGCATGCCAAAGTTAATTTATGCGCAGTGACTGTGTAAACCTAGCTTATCGGGCATTCCACTCTGCCCATTTAGCCATTTCCCGTCAATCACAGGCAACTGAACTCAAGCCTGCGCAAAACCAAATACAAACCAACCAATCTCAAGCACCCCTGTCCCTTGACATCACTGTGGACCTGGTTGGGAACTAACTATGCAAGGTCCGCGGACTTCGATTTCTACGTCATGACCTCTTCTGATTGGTTAATGTTGCAAAACCTAGGAAAAACCACTCACGCCCAGCCTCTCTCTCTGTACTTGTGCATAAAAACTGCTTGCTATACTGAATCGGCGCTCTCAAGCTCAAGCCACTGCGTCGGTTTCAGTTTGTGAGCCCAGACTCGAGCCTGAATAAAGACCCTCGTGTGTTTG
>NW_007110488.1:0-1168 GCF_000164805.1 Carlito syrichta
CGTTTGTGATAATTTTGCAATGCTGATTTTGCACACCTGAAATGAGATGCCATTTAGAGACTTAGATGTTGATCTTTCAGCCAATGAAAACAATGCTGGCGAGTAAAACTTAGCTGCCCTCATGGGAAAGAGATATATTTCATTTGGAAAATGTTGATTTCGTTTTGCCCTGCTCAGTAACAGTTAGATATCTAGAGATGATTACTGATAAGAAGTTGTCACAAACACTGACAACTATTGAGGTGTGTGCTTCTTGTAAACAACTCCATGAGCTGGGTGGGAGCATGCATTGTTTTATTGTTGCCACCTTAGTTTCTGATGTGTCATTTATTCCTTTTTCTTCTTCCTGGACCTACACACACCACTCCCTGCAGCTGTAGCACCCTTGAATGACTTAGGGCACAGATTTTGCCTTGCTTGAAACCAGACTACAATGGCCGACTTCAAAATTTTTGTATTTATCTACACCGAATTCTAGTAAAATACTTCCATCAGCAAAGATATTGTTTGTTTTGCACAAAAAGAGTTACATTTCAGTCTTGAAACTAGTTCATATTGTCATAACCATGGAAAAGGAAGCGGCTTTTTCAGAATATTGATGTCTATAGCTCTTGCTTATTGATAGGGAAGGGACAGTTACCATGGTGATCTCACAGCCTCTGGAGGGCATGCTATCATGGCCTTGCCTCCCACACCCACCCAGCTGGAAGAACCCCTCTGAAAAGGATTTCCTTCCATAGAAATTCTTTGAGTTAATGGAAATAAAAAGAGTTTGATTTCTGGAATTCGGATTTGTTCACAGATTTGTTTTGCACGCTTCTCTCCTGTAATTTAAGAAAAAGCATTTACAATAAAGACAGTATATGTGATTTTCTCCAGAAATAAGGTTTAGGAGATTGTGTATTAATTATTCCAGAAATATGTTTGTTTTCAGACACAAAATAACCTTTGCTCTTATCCATGAGAGCTAAAGGGTTTGAAAACACACCACTTCAACCAGATCCTGGTCCAATGCATTTATTAGCATTTGGGGCAGTCAGAGTTTCGGCGTGCATTCTTAGTTGGAGGCTACTCTCACAGGCATATAGAAATCTGCTCAAGTTGTGCTGGTGAGCGAATGACTTAATACTCATCCTCTGTATTCACAGGACAGGAACATACCTGCTGG
>NW_007110489.1:0-1028 GCF_000164805.1 Carlito syrichta
GGAGAGATCAGATTGGATCTCATAGACATTTGAGATAGAATTGATGGATCATAGTAAATGATCTCAGGCAGTCACATAAAGGGGAAATGAAAGTTTTCTCCCTGGGCTATAGGAGAAAACATGTCCAGAACAAAACAGACTGATGTAGGAGGAGAGAAGTAAAAAAAGGACCCATCTTTCCAGAAAACTTGAACACACATTCATCATGCATTTGGAAACTTTCACAGGTCACACGTGTTAGGCAGTGCGATGGCTCATTGTATGTGTCAACTTGACTGTGCTACAGGAAGTCCAGATTAAATGTCATTTCTGAATGTGTCTGTGAGAGTGGAAGGGGTTTTCACATGTGATCACTATCTGACTTATTGGACTCAGTGGACCAGATTGCTCTTCCCAACATGGGTGGGTGTCACCCAATCCCCTGAGGGCCTAGATAGAACAAAACACAGAGAAAAAACCTCTCCCCTTTGCTCCCTCCCTTCTTGCATGACCTATGCCTGGTACGTAGGTCTTCTTCTGCCCTTGGACTGGGAGTCACACCCTGGAGTCTCCTGGTGCTCAGACTTTTGGTCTTAGACCTGATTACACCACTAACTTTCTTGGATATTCAGGTGGGGGGACTTCTCATCCTCCATAACCACATACATCAATTCATCATAGTAAATCAATACATAAACAAGTGTGTGTGTATATATATGGAGGGTGACAAAAAAGTATACACAGTTTAAGAAAGGAAAAAAAACACTATTAAAATTGTAATACTCAATACATACTGATAACAAAAGATGAATCCAAGTTACATTTGACTTCTGCAAGTACAAGAGCTGCTCAAAGTGGTTTCCATCAGCATCCAGACACTTCTGATGATGGTGAACGACTGCAGGACTTGTTCCTGGGCAAGGCCTCCCAGATCTTCCCTTGTGCACATCACACACAGTCCCATGCATCTCAAACTTATCATAACATTGTGAAATTGTTAAGCATGTTGGAGGTTCCTGTTGCATACTCACGCCTCCGTTGTCACACTT
>NW_007110490.1:0-685 GCF_000164805.1 Carlito syrichta
CAGGTCACTCTGGGGTGGCCATGAGTGTGCCACCACATACCATCCTGGATGACAGAGTGAGATGGATCTCTTTCTCTGTCATGTGAACTCACAGCAAGAGGACTGCAAAACCTGAAGAGAGCCCTCTCCATTACTGAAACAGACAGTACCTTGATCTTGGACTTCTCTTCCTAAAGGACTATGAGAAATAAATTTGTGTTATGACAGTCACCTAGTCTGTGGTATATGGGTATGGCAGCCTGAGTCGACAAGATACTCCCCAACCCAACTTTGTCCTTTCTGTGTTTGCAGTAATCATTCCCTAAAGCTCTTTGTAAGGTCTTTCTCTCTGTGCTGTCATGGCTTCAAAAGGATTGTCCACAGTAGGAAGATTTGTTCAGCATGAGAGTTTCCACTTGGGCCTTGTTGTTTGTGCTTCTGCTGGTCTCCAGCAGCCACTTGACACCAAATTCCTTCCCTTCATAACTTGCTTTATCAGACAGATGGCCTGCACTCATTCTGTGAACACTAGTAGCTCTGCAAGGCCAGTAAGAGTGTTTGGCTTTCAAAGTAGTCACTTACTGGACCTTCATATTCTTGAAGCCAAATTAATGTCTCAGCCATGGTGTTCTGGTTTTATTTTCCTCCTGGGCCTGTGTATTCCTAAGACATCTCCTCATCATGTACACACATGACATATTTTTCC
>NW_007110491.1:0-1136 GCF_000164805.1 Carlito syrichta
GCTGGTTTCAAACTCCTGTGCTCAAGCAATCCTCCCACCTCAGCCTCCCAAAGTGTTTGGATTGCAAGTATGAACCACTGCACCCAGTCCCTTACTGAAGATATTAGAGTCCATTAAATAAAAAGTCATTACCTACAAATAGCCCATACATTATTATCAACTAATAGACATGCCAAAACTTATTATACTCAATTAATTATATGAATTTAAAAAATAATATTGGAATTATTTTGCCCTCAAATGAGTCGTTCCTGCCTCTGGGTAGCCAGACGATTGGCTTCTGGCAAGAATAAACTAGAAATCTAGGCAGAGACTTCTCTGACAAAGCTGAACCTTCTGGAGTCTGAACCTTCAGTTTAAGCAGAAGGGGGCAGCCACTGTGCAGAGACGTATCCCTAGCCAGGGAGAGGAAAGGTACCCGAGCTGGAGCCCTGTGGCTAGACCACCTCCCTCTCTTGGGAGCACTGTTGGCTGAATACAGGTGGGTGAGCCACACTACCTGCCCCCTCCCCAATCCTCCCATCTACCCACACATGGACTCTAGGAAATGAGAGAGAGAGAGAGAGAGAGAGAGAGAGAGAGAGAGAGAGAGAGAGAGAGAGAGAGAGAGAGAGAGAGCGCGAGCACTAACATACACGTGCATGGCAAAGGAAGGGAACCAGACTCATCCCTTTTATCAGGAATCCAGTACTGTGATAATGGGTTAATTCATTCTTGAAGGTAGAGTCCTCATGATAATCATAATCACTTCTTAAAGATCCCACTTCTCAACACTGCTTCATTGGAGATTATGTTTCCAACATATGAAGTTTGAGGAACACATTCAAGCCAGAGCAGAAGACAGACACTGAAGAGCACCTCTGATATTCCAGAAACTTTCATATACATCATTAGCTCGTTTAAACTTCCTGGCAACTCTGAGCTAACTGAGGCACAGAGAATGGGAGGAACTTGCCCAAGGACACAGAGCAAATTTGTGGCCAGTCTGGGACTCAGATGAAGGGTCTGTCTGCCCAAGCACATTTCACCAGCCGCCTCCCCAGATGCCCAGCACCTGTCCCTCACTGAAAAACTCATCACACCTGAGCCATGTGTTCCTCCCCCGCCCCCTAACCTCTGATTCTCAGCTCTCTGAG
>NW_007110492.1:0-830 GCF_000164805.1 Carlito syrichta
GATGGCTTATTCCGAGTTTGGTGCTCTGGGAGTGCAGGGAGAAACCCTCCCTTATCCATGGTGCAGGGCTGGGAAAGTGCTATCAAGGAAGGCCTCCCAATGGAGGTGACTCCGAAGGCATACACACGTCAGTCAGGTGGAGAGCAAGGTTTGGGGTGTGAGTGGCTGGAGGACCACCAGCATCTGCAAAAACTTGGCTGTGAGAGATGAGAACACCATCACTAAGTGACAGAAATTCAGTCTGGCTAGAGTAGAGAGGAATTACATAAAATTATTATGGAAGCAATACTTGTTCGTTGTGTAAAATTTGAAAAATACAGGAAAAGAGAAAGCATGCCATGGCTAGCTTCAAACCTCAGAGTTTATTGCTGTGAACACTTGTTGCATTTTTCTCATCTCCTACATGGATATTCATAGAACAGCATGTTTGATGTGATCCCATTTGGCTTAGACCATAGATATGTGTACAGGCATAAAATGCATTTACATATACATGTGTGAAAATGCACCAAGTCAAGTTGGGATCATGCTTACATGTTATTTGTTACCTGCTTTTTTAACATTATAATATACTTAAATATTTTTAATGTCCTTGGATGCAAGCATATTTTAAGTAAACTATTATGAGTTGCAGCGGTTCATTTCTGTGATTAAAAAAAAAATTCTTGATTGGGGTGTGGTGGCTCAAGCCTGCCAACCCAGCACAGTGGGAGGCCGAGGCGTGAGGATTGCTAGAGCACAGGAGTTCAAGACCAGCATGGGCAATGTGTGAGACCTCGTCTCTACATAAAATCAAAAAATTAGCCAGGGTGTGGTGGTGTGTCCCTATA
>NW_007110493.1:0-746 GCF_000164805.1 Carlito syrichta
TCATTCTGTTCCATTGATCTATATGCCTGTTCCTGTACCAATACCAAGCTGTTTTGATGATTGTAGCTTTATAGTAAAGTTTGAAATCTGGTATTGTGATACCACCTGCTTTGTTTTTTTTGCTGAGGATTGTTCTGGCTATTCTTGGATGTTTGTGTTTCCATATGAATTCCTGTGTTGTTTTTTCTAGGTCTGAGAAGAATGTTGTTGGTAATTTAATGGGTATTGCATTGAATTTGTAGATCGCCTTAGGTAAGATGGACATCTTCACAATGTTGATTCTTCCGATCCATGACCATGGAATATTTTTCCACTTGTTCATGTCGGCTTTGATTTCTTTGAGCAGTGTTTTGTAATTTTCATTGTAAAGGTCTTTCACGTCTCTGGTTAGGAAGATGCCAAGGTATTTCATTTTTTTTTGTGGCTATTGTGAATGGAACTGTGTTTTTTATTTGGGTTTCTGTTTGTTTATTATTGGTGTAGAGAAATGCGATTGTCTTTTGTACATTTATTTTGTATCCTGAGACTTTGCCAAAGGCTTTTATCAATGTAAGGAGACCTTTGACAGATTCTCTTGGGTTTTCAAGGTACACCATCATATCATCTGCATAGAGAGATAACTTGACTTCCTCTTTTCCTATTTGAATACCTCTGATTGCCTCCTCTTCTCTGATTGCTTTAGCCAGGACTTCCAATACTATGTTGAACAGGAGGGGAGAGAGTGGGCATCCTTGTCTAGTTCCAGT
>NW_007110494.1:0-885 GCF_000164805.1 Carlito syrichta
ATCTGATTTCTCCCCCCAATCCACATCTTGCCTGTTTTTCCCTGCCATCCAGGATCGCAGAGCATGAATGTGCTGAAGTTTAATTATATCTCTCCTAAAGAGCATTTAAATGGTTTCTAATTAGTCATTACTGCATATTGTGTCACTGGAGCTGTCCTAGCACATGTGTATTGTGTTCCTGTGTAAGAGTTTCTCGGGATCCACCACCTTACAATATGCAGTTGCCAGGTAAGACTTCTGGTTGGGGACAATGCCTGTGTCCCCAATGTGAGCAAATGTGAACCTGAAAGAGCCAATCTTTCAAGATGGAGTCTGAGTGACTGCCTAGGCTTAATTAATTATCCAATTAAATACTTTTTTGAGTTGCAGTCTCACTCTGTCACCCAGGCTGGAGTGCAGTGTCATGCTCACAGCCATCACAGACTCAATCTGCTGGGCTCAGGTGATCAATTTAAAACAGAGCCAACATGATATTAAAAAGTATAAAAGCAACAGGTGCTGGCGATGCTGCAGAAAAAAGAGAATGCATCTACACTGTTTGGGGGAATTAAGCTGGTTCAACCTTTTCAGAAAGCAGTGTAGTGTTTTCTCAAAGCACTAAAAATGGAGCAACAGCAAGCTCACTTTCAGAGAAACATAAATCATTCTACCAAAAACACACCTGCACAAACATGTTCACTGCAGCACTACTCACAATAGCAAAAACATGGAGCCAACCCAGATTCTCATCAAAAGTGGTCTGGATGAAGAAAATGTGGTCCATGGACACAATGGAATACTACACAGCCATAAAGAAGAACAAAATCATGTCCTTTGCAGAACATGAATGAAACTGGGAGACCATAATTCTAGCAAGTAAGACTAGAAACCAGTCTCATGCCTCTT
>NW_007110495.1:0-730 GCF_000164805.1 Carlito syrichta
TGGCCTTTTCATATTCATTAGTAAAGGGGTATAAGTTTCTTCATTATATTCTCTAAGTTTGCAATCATATAACCTTAAGTTTTTAATGGAGGAAGCATACCAAAATCATAATAAAATTGTTCTTTTTTGCTTACTATCTGACTAAAGAAACGAAATTTCGGGCATTTAGCTGAAGGTAAATATTAACTTAATGATCAAGGTATCGTATTTTAAGCTGATTTTAGCCTATTTGCCTGTATTTCCAAAAAAGTGGCTTGTTTTACTTCTTTTATCGCAGTATAGGAGGTCATATCATGGTAAGCATGAATTTGGTTTTGAGAAAAATTTGGTTTCCTACATGCAACCATGTGAATGTACGTTATTCATATTTCGTCATTTTCTGATGACTCTCAAATATGTTTTTGAAACTCGTGGATGAACATTTGTACGGTTTTGAGAACGTAGCTCTGAAACTATGCTGTCATAACTATTATAGTCCATCTCTTTTCTTTACATAGGGGATGATTTCTCTCAAATGTATTCCTAAGATTGCAGTTTCTATACTGTAGGCTGTTAGCACATGAACAGCTAACCCCACAGTGTTTCACAATTGTAAAGCCTAACTCACACTTCTAACAGTATAAACATGCGCAATGCCTCTTTCTTCATGATTTTTCCAACATTATTCAAGTTCCATTTTTCAATGTTTTTTAAAATTTTATTTTGTGGCTTGATTGTTAGAGTCAGAGTC
>NW_007110496.1:0-646 GCF_000164805.1 Carlito syrichta
GCAGCCTCGACCTGCTGGCCTCCAGCGATCCTTCCACCTCAGCCTTCCGAGTAGCCGGAATTACAGGCGCGCGCTACCACACCCGGCTAATTTTTTTATTTTTATTGTAGAGATGAGGTCTCGCCTGCCCAGGCAGGTCTCGAACCCGTGGGCTCAGGCAGTCCACTCACCTCAGCCTCCCAAAGGCGCGGGATTACAGGCTGAGCCACCGAGTCCGGCATCACATGATTTTTTAAAGAATACTTTTTATTGTTATCTACTGGTCAATTTTGTAAAATCTAAATGCATGCATTTACTTTTTTTTTCTTTTTTTTGAGTTAGAGTCTCAGTCCATCACCCTCCCCTAGCAGGTTCCCTTAACTGCCAATCCCACTCCCCTCCCCAGACAGTTTCCCATTATTCCCAAAAACTTTCTCATATTATTATGTGAAAGGTACCTGTAGAAACCTAGAAAAAAGTTAGCTTATTATTAGCTTTTTTTTTTTTTTTACCTCAGTGTAACGATTAGCAAGCATTCAGACATTCGACTCCAGGACAAACAGCAGCCTATCCCATCCCCCATAGGCATATCTCTTTCAGATGCAGCCTCAGGACAACCCAAATGACCACCCACCTTTGGTCAAGGAATTTGTGAATTGTAAATGTC
>NW_007110497.1:0-973 GCF_000164805.1 Carlito syrichta
ACCCAAGGAAAAAAAAAAAAAGAAAAGTGAGGGGAGATGGCATGTTGCATGGTGAGAGCAGAAGAGAGAGAAGCAAGAGCTGGAAGGGAAGTGGTACCAGACTCTTTCAAACAATTAACTTTCACATGAACTAGAAGAACAAAAACTCACTCATTTCCATGAGAAGGACAAGGTATTCATGAGAAATCCACTCCATGCCCAAGCACCTCTCACTACGCCCTACCTCCAACATTGGGAATCACATTTCAACAAGATATTTGAAGGGGACAACTATTCAAACTATACCACTCTTCTAAACACTGTGCTAAGTTTTGAGAACAGACAAACAATAAGATCTAAATCATGATCTCAACAAACCTGTGGTCTAAATAGGGAGATGGATATTCATCAAAGTAGGGTAAGTGCTAGATGTATGGTAAGTGCTAGGGTCGTGTCTTTCCAAAAATGGTTCAATATCGCCAATCCCATATACTTTTCTAGAACCTGAAATCACCCATCATGAGAGAGAGCCTAACTCCCCTGCCTTTAAATCTGGACAGGCTAGCTAGTGACTCATTTAGAGGTAAGAAAATGCAGCAGAAGTGACACTGAGTGACTTCCAAGGCTGAGTCCTGCAGGCTTCTGCCTTGTCTTCTGGAATTCTCACTACCGAAGTCTGCAGCTGCCACATAAGCAAACAGACTGCCCTGTGGATGCTATGCTATTAGAAAACCCAAACTAGCCTATGCAGAGAAACCACATGGAAAGACTCTGAGACCACATAAAAAGAGAGAGATGCTTGGCAGCTAACAGATGCTCCGTACTCCCTCCTTTGCAGTTCCAGCTTCAGCCACCATTTAACTACAACCCATGAAGACAACAAGCTAGCTGCCCAGTTGGGGCCTTCCTGACTTTCTCAACTACAGAAGTCACAAGATTCAAGAAGGACTAAGTTTTGTGGCAATTTACTATGCACCAAAGGTAACTGAAATGA
>NW_007110498.1:0-841 GCF_000164805.1 Carlito syrichta
GGCCTGTCATCCCAGCCCTCTGGGAGGCAGAGGCGGGACGACGGCCTCGACCCGAAAAGAAAAACAAACAAACACACAAACAGACAAACAGATAAACAGCTTAACAGATCCTAAATGCCAGCGTCCAAGGAAACCGGTCTCCAGACTGGCGGGTTCTTCCCAGAATCTAACGTTGACGTACGTACGGATACCGCCAGCGACAGGAGGCCAGGGCCCCCCCGAACCGTGTTTCTTCTCGGCCAGCCGTCTCCTCTCCTTTTTTCTTTCCCCTCCTTCACCCCGCGGCCCGGACCGGAGGGCGCCGGCACGCTCACGCCCCCGCCGCCTCGACCCGCCGGGTTCGGGCGACTCTTCCGCCTCGGCCTCCCAGCCATTCACACGACGGGATTTCCAAAGACACCCGAGGAATCCCGATCGCACGGGGACAGCCGTCGCCAGCGGCGTGCCTCTTCGTCCGGGTGTTCTGCCACCCGAAGGGCCGAGGAGCGGCATCAGAGCGGCGCGCTCGGCCCAGGCTCCGAGACACGTCGCGCGGCGAGTGACGGCGGATAGGCATCGCGCGTCCCGGTCTTCGCTCGGCCGGCGCGGCCCATTTCCGGCTCGGGTCTCCTCAGGCAAAGTCCACCCCGCTCGGATCTGAGACGCGGACACACCGGCCGGCCGCGTGTCTCGAGGGACGTGGAACGGCCCCGCCTCCGGGATCTCCCGGAAGAGCCTACCCGGTTCGGAATCACCACGAAGACCCGGTTCCGGGGAGGGCGGAGTGGGTTTCCCGGACGACGAGCGTGGGAGACAGGGGAGATCCGTTCCTCCAGGAGACGGACCGCAGCAGCCTCGACGG
>NW_007110499.1:0-697 GCF_000164805.1 Carlito syrichta
ATTCCTACAATAAATCAAAAAATCAGCCGGGTGTGGTAGCGCATGCCTGTAATTCCGGCTACTTGGAAGGCTGAGGCAGAAGGATCGCCGGAGCCCAGCAGGTCAAGACAACGGTGGCCAGGAACGGCCACTGCACTCCAGTCTGGGCGACAGAGTGAGACTCCAACTCAAAAAAAAAAAAAGTTGGTGCACCTATGTTAGGTGCATATATGTTTAGGATAGATATTTCTTGTTGATGGAGTGAACCTTTTATCATTATGTAGTGGCCCTCTGTGTCTTTTTTAATTTTTGATAGCTTAAATGGTATTTTGTCTGAAATTAGGATCACGACTCCTCCTTTCTTTTGTGTTCCATTCGCCTAATAATTTGTTTCCCATCCTCTTACTTTGAGTCTGTGCATGTCCTTTCTAGTGAGATGGGTCTCTTTAAGGCATTATATTGCTGCCTGGTGATATTTTATCCATTTTGCCATTCTATGTCTTTTCAGTGGTGCATTTAGTCCTTTCACATTCAGGCTAATTATTGAAATGTGAGAGTTCATCCCTATCATAGCGTTCTTATAGAATTGTTCTTCCACTTGGTTTATTGTCTTTCTTTTGTTTTGGGGGTTGGTTCATGTGTATTTTATTCTTTTTCCTGTACTCTTGTGAAGAATGTTGTTCTTTTTTTCCCCCTTTTCTTCTGTGTTTAATACTTT
>NW_007110499.1:975-33609 GCF_000164805.1 Carlito syrichta
TCTTGCAGGGGTTCTCTGAATCTCCTGTGTTTGAATTTTTGCATCATTGATTAGATTAGGGAAGTTTTCTTGAATGATCTCATGGAAGGTTTGTTCCAGTGTGTTCTCTGTGTCTCTTTCTGCCTCACGAAGGCCAATTACTCTTAGGTTCAGTCTCTTGAAGTAATTGCTCATCTCTTGAAGGTTTTTTTCTGTCTTTTTGAGCTTGTTTTCTGTATTTTTGAGAGTTTGGGTTAGTTCTATATTTTGGTCCTCAAGCTCTGAGATTCTTTCTTCTGCTTGGGTAATTCTGCTTTCCATGCTTATCAGTTTGTTATTTATTTCATTCACTGTATTCTTTATTACTGTTATCTCAGATATCAGCTCCTTTCTAGTTTCTTCTTTAGTCTCCTCAATTCTTTTTAATCTCTCCATTAATGTCTTGATATCTAGGTTTGTAGTTTGAGACCAGTCATTCTGGGGACTCTTCATTGTTTGCATTCCTAAGTCAGTTTTCTCAATGTCTGCCCTCCCAGGAGTCTGGGAGAGACCCATATTCTTCTTTTGGTTTTTCTTCATTTGTGCAGATTTTTCTCTCATCTCTTAGTGGCTAAAGTCCCTTGAGCTCTAATCTCCAGCCTCTCCCCCTCTGTTTTTGTTGCAGGCAGCTAACCTGCTGCCTGGGAGATCTGTGACTTGTCTCTGTTCAGCATAGGGGAGGGGCTTTGTCTTCTGTTTAATGATGTCACTGTGGGAACCGAGGTGGAGGCTCTGGTAGGTGGGTGGGGTGATGCAAATCTGCCTTGAAAATGGCAGAGGTGGTAGTTTTACTTTCACTTTTAGGGATGCTCGTGTGGGTCTCTAGGTGGGACCAGCTTCACAGCTGGGCACTGGATCCGGGGTGCCACCAGCAGGCTGGGGTGGAGGAGAGGGTTGGGGGTTCCCTCCTCTGGAGCTGGAAGGCTCTGATCAGCACCTTACACAAGCTCCCTTACACAAGCTTTCGGTCACACACTGAGTGCCTCAGCCAGGGTGGGCCCGGGGCTCCTGATCTCCAAAGCTCCAGAGGGCAGGTGTGGCTCTGGGTCCCTCACAGGGTACTTCAGCCAGAAATGGGAATGGTATCTTTGAGGGGTGGATGCCCGGAGCCTCCCTGGGTGACCGGCAGCTTGGTACTGGGTGCTGGTCATAACGATGTAACCAGGGAGGGAGCTGGGATCCAGGATTCAGGATTCCCTAGCCGGCCGGAGTTACATATAGTGGAGCAGCCGCAGCCGGGCTGCAACATCTAGCCCTGCATGGGACCAAAGGTCCCCAGGCCTCGTATCAGTGTGGCTGGCAGTGGGCGGGGGGCTGCAGGAAGAAAAGTAAGAGTCTTTTTGGGAACTCACGTTTGGAGAGTCTCACAGATCCACCTATGCCGTCGCCATCTTCAGGAGTCTTCCTGTCATTTTGGATTTTAGACCAAGTGTTACTGTACTGACCAAAGGAAACATTTGTTCAACAAATATCTGTTGAACCGATGAAGGAACAAATTAACCCATAGCTTTTGTAAACTATGCCCCCACTCAACACTTCCCAACCCCTGCCCCTTCTTTTTATTCCTCCTTAGCACTTTATGCCTTCTAACATACTGTACATTAACTTTTCTTTTATTTATTATCCCTTTGCCCTCAACACCCCCCTGAATGTAAGTTCCATGACAAAAAGGACTTTTCTTTAGAGGCAGTGGTCTTGAACTCCTGGGCACAAATGGTCCTCCCTCCTCAGCCTCCCAAAGTGCTGGAATTATAGGCATGAACCAATGACCACATCCAGACAAGAGGGGGTTGTGATTGTTGGTATCCCGAGGGCATAGAATAGTATCTGGCACTTAGTAGGCACTTAATAAATATGAATAAATGACAGGCTTGTGCTGCTTGGTGAGGTTCAGATGTCCATGGCTCCCAGATTCCCTAGCAGTCACAGCTCCCTGATGTGCTAGCCTCTCCCCACCTGGGACATAATTTGCTCATTGGCCTGGACAACAGTTTATTTTAGGGCAGCTGCTGCAGCCGCAGAATCAGCTACCAAAGGAAACACTTCCTATCCCAGCATCTGGAAAACTCACTTAGAAAGAGTTCCAACTTTCATGTGCCAGGAAAAGTACCTCTTTTATTTTTTCAGTCAAATAGTCAAGTGACTAAAAAGTATTATTTTCAAAATGCATTTAACGCGGAGCTAGTTGGTGCTTGAAAATTCAAATGCTCATAAATATGTAGCATTTAAAAATTTAGTTTCAGGGAATATTAGATTTTGGCTTATGTTTCTAAATCAGTGGTAGAAAAATCATCTTTATTTTTATAAAAACAAAATCAAGGTTAGGGGCTATCTATAGTCAGCAAATTTATGTTCTATATCCTTTTTAAAAATGCATATGGAGTCTAAAAGGCCACTAAAATGATTTATTTATCATGCTCTACATAAGAAGGGAAGAAACTATGTTTTTAAGCACTTTCCAGACACGTTAGCTATGTCATCTTGATTAATTTTCATACTCCGGGATATGGGTATGACTAGACCAATTTCAGAGAAGAAGATACTCTAAATAAGAGCAATTAAATAATTTCTATGTGGATGTGTGCAATGACTATCCTAACAGTGAGAGACAGTGTGTGACTTCCTTGCAGTCACTGCTGCTTGTTCTGTACTTTTGATACTCAACTGAAAAATGACTCCCAAAGACATCAGGCCATCATCCCTGGAGCCTGTAAATAAATGCTTTCTTATTTGGAATAATGATAATAATAGAAACAATCATAATAATTGCTATAATATTTTCATCCTTAACAAAAAAGAGATCTGAAATTGATATGACAAAATGATAAAATTTGACGCTGCTAAGAAAATATTCTAGTATATATGTCTCTGTGAACTTTGAGATACTTCATAAAAAATAAATCAGGCTGGGTACATTGGTTCACACCTATAATCCCAACACATTGTGAGGCCAAGGCAGGAGGATTGCTTTAACCCAGGAGTTCAAGACCAGCCTAGGCAACACAGCAAGACCTCATCTCTACTAAATAAATAAAGAAGCCAGGCCTGGTGGCACACAGCTATAGACCCACCTACTCGGAAGGCTGAGGCAGGAGGATTGCTTGAGCCCAGAAGTTCAAGACTGCAGTGAGCTATGATCAAGCCACTACATGCCAACCTGGGTGACAGAGTGAAGTCTCAACTCAAAAAAGTTTTTAAAAAAATCAACAAATGATGTCAATAATTTGCCATGTTACTGTGCTCATTAGGGGTAGATCCCAGACTCGAATTTACATCTGCTTGATCAAAAGTCCATGTTTTTTCCACACTATTGTGCTGCCTCTCCCACTGGAAACCATTACATGTGCTTGAACAAGTATATAACCAAGTTAGAAAATCTGCTAGGAAAGCATAACTCATCAAATAAAATTATTATTAGCAAGACTAATAACACAAATGGGTCAGATATTTTGGATTCATATACTACATTTTATCCAGTGTCTTTGAGATTCAGTAACCCTAGACAAAAATATCTCCTGTTCCTAAATAGTATCTCAGACTATAGCGTAGAAGTTTAGAACCAGACACTCTTTCTTACAATCCAAGAATTAAAAATAAGGAACATTACATTCAGGAAACATTATGGAAAAAGAGTGAAAAGTAAATCAGTCAAGGACAGTAGGTGAGTAGGTGGTAAGTGAGAGCGAGTTCTGAAAGGGAATGGGAGAGAATTCTGAGGCTGGAGGAATAAGAACAGAACAGAGTGGGAGGGAGATTATTATCTAAAGAAAAAAGGCATAAAAATAGGCAGGAGACAGGGGAAATCTGGAGATGGAGAGTTAGAGGAAACAAAAGGAGTATGGAACAAGGAAAATTAAAGAAAAGAGAGGGACAAAACATGGTGAGGTGAAACAAACGGCATAAAGGAGGAGGCAGACACAGCCTTCTAGGCATTTTGTAAATTAGTTCCATGCCTGGCCATGTGGGTTCTTCCTCCCTTTCCTGACATTAATAGGATCGGCAACTTGGAGTGATACGTTTCGCAATAGCAGGGTAATAAATTAAAAGCATCAGTGAGCACACAGACCCCTCCCAATGAAAATTAAGCACGGAGGAATGCGCATTAAATTCCAGCATGACATAATGCTTAGAAATGTGGCGTGTGGCACTGAAACATGATGGTGTTCTGGAACAGTCTTCGATTCTGTGGCGAGCCTCCAGACCGCAGGCCACTGTTAGAGATTTTATTTCTTCCATTCTTGGTCCACCAGGCTGCAGATAGGAATCCGACTCCATCTTTACTACCAAACAAGCAGGAGGAATCTTCACAAGCAAACCCACACACACCCTACCACATTCTTAGCCCAAGTGACGCTGCATGAGCACATCACTTCACATCAGTGTCAACACCCAAAGGTGCACTGTTGCCAGTGTTTTGTTTTCTCTCTCTCTCTCTCTCTCTCTCTCTCTCTCTCTCTCTCTCTCTCTCTCTCTCAGAATTTTAAAAACCACATTCACAATATGCAGACAATATGCAGACAATGTTTTATTTGTTTATTTATTTTTTTGAGTCAGGGTCTCACTCTGTTGCCCAGGCTGGAGGGCATTGACACAATCACGGCTCACCGCATGCTCAAACTCCTGGGCTCAGGCAATTCTTCCACCTCAGCCACCTGAGGAGCTGAGACCACAGGCACACACCACCACACCTGGCTAATTTTTTTTTTTTTCAGAGACGTGTTCTCACTATGTCGCCTGTGGCTGGGTCTGGAATTCTGGGTTCAAGCAATCCTCCTGCCTTGGCCTCTCAAATTGCCGAGATTACAGGCGTGATCCTTTCTAAACCTGCAGCTAAAATCAGTTTTTCTTCCAGACTCAATAGGTTCCTTTTTATAGATAAACATTTCTTTCTACAAGGGTAGAGGCTAAAACCCATAAAGCTGTAGAAAGAGATTTAGTTAATACATGAGTTTATATTGCCCAATTGTGTTTAAATAGAAATTGGTTTTTTAATGAAGGTATTGTGTAGCTATTTCTTCTGTTTATTTATTATTATTTTTTATTTTAAAGATGTGGGATGCAATAGAGTGTCAGGCATACAAACGTTGATTATGCAGGTACCTAGCAGTTTCCCTCAATTGCCATCCCCTCCCCTGACAGTTTCCCACTACTGCTAATCCCTTTCTTACAGTATTATAATAGTTTATAATGAGTTCTTATGAGTGAGAACATATGGTACTCTGTTCTTTTTTTTTCCACATATTTTTTATTTTAAAATTGTGGGGTACATTTAAGGGTTAGGTATACAAATATGCATTGTTCAGCCACCCTTGATGATAAGGGGTGTCCCCCCATCCCCAGAAAGATATTGACTACCATTAATCCCAACTCCCTTCCCATCACTTTCAAACCATAAGAACCTTAGAAAATGCAGGACACACCCTCATGGAAATTGGAACTGGCATCCAATTCCTGAACAAAACCTGAAACGCATGGGCCATAAGAGATAAGATAGACAAATGGGACCTCATTAAACTGACAAACTTCTGCAAAGCCAAAGAAACCATCAAGAGAGCAGGGAGACCATCCACAGACTGGGAAAAAGTATTTGCCAACTCCACGTCTGACAAAGGTCTAACAGCTTGGCTCTACAAGGAACTCAAACGTGCTGAAAAGAAAAAACAAACAGCCCCAATATAAAGTGAGCAAAAGATATGGACACTTCTCAAAAGAAGACATATGAGCGGCCAACAGACACATGAAGAAATGTTCAACCATACTCTGTTCTTTGTTTCTGTGATAGATCACGGAGTATAATCGACTCCAAATCCATCCAAGTTGCTGCAAAGTTCACGTTTGTCTTTCTTTATGGCTGCATAATATTCCATTGTGTATATGTACCACATTTTTTTTATCCAGTCCCACTTCGACGGAACATGGTTGGTTCCATATTTTTGCTATTGTGAATAGAGCTGCAACAAACATACATGTGCAGTTATATTTTTTGTAGAATGATTGAGCTCCTCTGGGTATATTCCCAATAGGAGAATTGCTAGGTCATATGGAAAGTCAATTTCTAGTTCTTTCAGAAATTGCTACACTGTCTTCCAGAGAGGTTGCACTAGTTTGCATTCCCACCAGCAGTGTAGAAGAATTCCTTTTTCTCTGCATCCTCGCCACCATCAGTTGTTGTTTGTTTTATTAATGATGGCCATTCTTACTGGGGTTAGGTGGTATATCAATGTGGTTTTGATTTGCATTTCTCTGATGAAGAGTGAGGCTGAGCACTTTTTCGTGTGTCTATTGGCTGCCCATATATCTTCTTTTGAGAAGTGTCTATTCATGTGTTTTGCTCACTTTTTAATGGGGCTGTTTATTTTTTTACTTTCAGCGTGTTTGAGTTCCTTGTAGATCCTAGTTGTTAGGCCTTTGTCAGATATACAGGCAAATATTTTTTCCCATTCTGTGGGCTGTCTCCCTGCTCTCTTGATAGTTTCTTTTGCTTTGCAGAAGGTTCTTAGTTTCATGAGGTCCCACTTATCTATCTTATTTCTTAAGGTATTGGCCTTTAGGGTTCTGAACAAGAATTCGTTGCCAATTCCAACTTCCATAAGGGTGTCTCTTGTGTTTTCTAAGATTCTTCTAGTTTGAGGTTTTACATTTAGGTCTTTGATCCATTTAGAGTTAATTTTTGTGTATGGTGATAGGTAGGGGTCCTGTTTCAATCTTCTGCATGTGACCAGCCAGTTTTCCCAGTACCATTTACTGAATAGGTTCTCCTTTCCCCAGTGGTTGTTGTTGGAGACTTTGTCAAAGATGAGTTGGTTGAGAAATTGAGGGTTTGCTTCCGGAATCTCTATCCTGTTCCATTGGTCTATGTGCCTGTTCTTGAACCAACACCAGGCTGTTTTGATTCCGGTAACCTTATAGTAAAGTTTGAAGTCTGGAAGTGTGATACCTCCTGCTTTCTTTCTTTTACTAAGGATTGTTTTGGCTACTCATGGTCGTTTATGTTTCCATATGAATTTAGACATTGTCATTTCCAGGTCTGAGAAGAATGATGTTGGTAACTTAATGGTTATTGCGTTGAATCTGTAGATTGCCTTTGGTAGGATGGACATTTTAACAATGTTGACTCTTCTTATCCCTAAGCATGGAATATTTTTCCATTTGTTGTATCTTCTTGGATTTCTTTGAGCAGTGTTTTGTAATTCTCATTGTAAATCTTTCACTTCTCTGGTTAGGAAGATGCCAAGATATTTCTTTCTTTCTTTCTTTCTTTCTTTCTTTCTTTCTTTCTTTCTTTCTTTCTTTCTTTTTGACTATTGTGAATGGGATTGTGCTTTTAATATCTTTTTTTAGTTTATTTATTAGTTGCTTTATAAATACTGGTGCTCCTGTGTTGGGTGCATATATGTGTAGGATGGATATTTCTTGTTGATGGATTGCACCACTTACCATTATGTAGTATCCTTTTGCATATTTTTTTAATTTTTGATAGCTTAAAGGTTGTTTTGTTTGATATTAAGATCACAATTCCTGTCTTCTTTTGTGATCCATTTGCCTAGAAATTCATTTTCCATCATTTAACTTTGAGTCTGTGTGCATCCCTTGTGGTGAGATGAGTCTCCTGGATGCAGCAAATAATTGGGTCATGGTTTCTTATCTAGTTTGCCATTCTGTGTCTTTTCAGTGGTGCATTTAGTCTATTCACATTCAGACTGATTATTGAAATGTGATTGTTTCTCCCTGTCATGAGGTTTTTATAAAGTTTTTTCTTTGCTTGTTTTCTTTTGGCTTTGGGGTTAATGTATGTGTGTGTTTTCAAGTTTCTTGTTGTGCTATATTCTCTGTTGATTCTGTGCTCTGCTATTCCCTTGGGAAGTGTGTGGTCATTCTCTTTTTTCTTTTTTCTGTGCTTAATATCTTTTTAAATTTCTCCTATAGAACTGGTCTGGAAGCTGCATAATCTCTTAGAGATTGGATGTCTTGGAAGGATTTTAATTCTCCATCACTGATGAAGCTGAGCTTGGCTGGATAGGAAATTCTTGGTTGAAATTGTTTTTCTTTGAGGACTTTGAATATAGGGCTCCAGTCCCTGCTTGCTTGTAGTGTTTCTGCTGATAGGTCTGCTGCTATTCTGATTGGTTTTCCCTGGTAGGTAGTCTGATCTTTCTCTCTTGCTGCCTTTAGGATTTTTTCTTTTGTGCCTTCTTTGCGTAGGTGAATTAATCTGTGTCTAGGGACTGGTCTTCTCATTTGATGTCTTATAGGGGTTCTCTGTATCTCTTTTGCTTGGCTGGTCATATCTCTGATGAGCTGGGGAAAGTTTTCTTGGATTACCTCCTGGAATACTTGCTCCAAATTGTTCTCCGTTTCCCTTTCCTCTTCTGGGATACCAATCAGGCATAGGTTAGGCCTCTTGATATAATTGCACATCTCTTATAGGCTTTGTTCTTTCTTTCTGAGTCTTCTTTCTATGTTTTTTACAGATCGGGTTGATTCCATGTTCTGGTCTTCAAGTTCTGAGATTCTTTCTTCAGCTAGATTAATTCTGCTTTCCATGCTTGTCATCTTGTTTTTTATTTCCTGGATGAAATTTTTTATTGGCAAAATCTCTGTTACAAGTTCTTTCAGTGTTGCATCTTGTCTTTCTTGAGTCTTATTTACTTCATCTATTCCCTAATCCCTGTTGTATTCTGGGAACAGTTGTTGGTGACTTCCATTGTTTGGGAACCAAGGTCCGATTTTTCAGGAGTTTTGTCTTTGGCACACTTGAAATTGCCTGAGACCTTCCTTTGGTTTTTCCTCATTTGTGACAGATCTCTTGTTTTTTCTCTTTAGTTCTATTATTCAGTGTCATTGGGAGAGGCTTTCCCTTCTGATGTTTGCTCAGTTCTCTATTCTTCCCTGATCCAGGATCCGGATGTGTTCTATTTTGAAATAGGATGGTGGTTGGGAAGCTTGGCTGTCTCTTGTAGTTTTTGAAATTCAAATAAAGTAGGGGATGTGGTCCTAGGAATTAGAAACTACTTGCAAATTAAAATGCTCACTTATTGTGGTATATGCTCCTTGAGACTCACTCCCCACCACCACTCTATATGATGATGCAAAGCAGAAACCAATGCAAAAGCAATTGAACACATACACACACACACACCCCAAAACAAACTGGAATAACAACAAAGCAAAACAAAACAAACAACAAAAAAAATGCAAGAAAACTAAACACACACACACACACACACACACACACACACACACACACACACACATGCCTAGCACAAAGTGAATAGAAGAAAAACAGAAAGACTGGAGGAAAATTTTTTTAAAAGGGAGGGATTCAGGTTGAACCCTCATACATATATTGACACATACCTTAAACTATACAAAATGAATATTTAAAAAAACAGAAAAACAGAAGAGCAAAAACCACTACCAACAACAAAATTGAAAGATGAATACTCAATCATTCACATACACACATAAACAGAAAATGACAAATAAGAGAAGGAAGAAACAGAAAAAGAAAAGAAAAAAAATTGGAGGGGGAGGCAGATCAAACCCTCACATACACATTCATGCACAAAGGAAAAATATTTTAAAAATAGATGAACTAAGAGTCAAAAAAATTAAAAAATTATTGAAAAAATTTTTTAAAACCCTGCCCTCTTGTTGCAGGCTCTGTAGTTGTTCCTCTAATCAGGTCTCTCCTACAGAGCCACCTCTTTCACTCTCTCCTCAGAGAATGAAGCAGGGAAGAAATAGGGGCAGTGGAGGTGGGTGGGCTGCAATCCTCCCCTTCTACTCTCATAGGGTCAAGGAGATCTCCTCTGGTGGGACTGTCTCTTCCCCAGGTATGCACTCTCACCGGGGGTGCCCCAGCCAGGCCTATCCTGGAATGGAGTTCTCCTATTGCGACTGACGTCCAGATGCCACCTAGGTTTGCCCCTCTCAGTTGTGGCTCAGCTGTGTAGGTCTCACATTCAGAGGATTGCTGGGGAGGAAGGACTCACCACTTGTCTCTTTGGAGCTCTTCCTCATCCTTTTCTGGCCACACTTTTTGTCCCACGGCCGGATCAGGGTGGGGGTTGGGGTGCCTGGAACTCAGCACTCGTCAGGTCCCTCTGAAGTTTGTGCTCTCAGGATATTCCCTTTGGGCCTGAGTAGTTGATTCGCCAGTCACAGAGACTGAGTCTGTTGCTCCGTGATGAGCAAGTCAGAGCACTTCCCTGTGCCACCTTCAAGATAGTGGTGGGGTGCCTCTCTTGTCCCCTTCCCTGGGAACTTGCCTCTGGACTCCCTCTGCAGCCCCTGCCAGAGCCCTGCCAGATGCTGAAGTGGTGAGGCAAAGCCAGGAGCTGGCAGTCTCTTCTGCTTCAATGGTGAGGGAGAGCCTGGGATGATAGTTTCTCCCTGCCGCTTTTTCAAAGGAAAACTTTTGTCCGTTTAAAAAAAAAACAATGACACTCAGCTTCTGCCACCTGGGAAGAGCCAGGGACGAAGTAGAGAAGCTGTAGCACCAGCTGTTGCACCAGGGCCTGGCCACCCTCTTACAAGCACCACTTAGTCTCTCCCAGCATTTTCTTCCCAGGGAAGTTTTGCCGATTTAAGAAAAAGAAAATGGTGCTCAGCTTCTGCATCCTGGGAATCGCTAGGGTCCAAGCCCAGCCACTGTGGCACCAGCCACTGTACCATGAAAGCCCTGGACACTAGCCCTTTAGCCTTCATTCAGTCAGCCACTCACACGCCCACTCACTCACCAGCAGGTACACAAAACTTTCCATACACTTACTCACACAAGGACTTGCATAGTTTGACTGGCTCGGCGCCCATCTTCCTGACTCTATTTCTTCTGTTTAAAGAGAAGTTTTAGGTTAATTCCACTAGGTTAATTCAATAAGGATTTATGTTAAATCCTTAACAAGTGCCTAATTATATCCAGGCACAACGGCCTAATCCACACAACATTCTAGTAATTTCTAGTGTTCTGTAGCACTGTAGAATGACTGTAGTTAACAATAATACATTTATTATATGGGCTCAAATAGCTCAAACAAGGATAGCAAATGTTCCCAATGCAAAGAAATGATAAAAGTTTAAGATGATGGATATGCTAATTGTCTGATCTGATCAAATCTATATTAAATGTATTGAAACATCACTAGGTGTCTTATGAATTTGTACAATCATTGTCAGTTAAAAAAAAAAAAAAACACACCACATCAGCTGTATGCCAGATGATCTATTAAAGGAAAATAACTTCATGGTATTTTGGTTTTTTTTTTTAATTGGGTCTCACTCTGTTGCCCAGGCTGCAGTGCCAGGGCACAACTCCAGCCTCAACCTTCTGGGCTTAAGTGATCTTCCCGCCTCTTTCTCCCAAGTGATTGGGACTACAGGCGTGTGCCACCACACATGGCTAATTTATTTATTTTTTGTATAGGTGAGGTCTTGCTATGTTGCCCAGGCCCGTCTCGAACTCCTGGACTCAAGCGATCCTCCTGCCATGGCCTTCCAAAGTGCTGGGATTACAGGCGTGAGCCACGCCTGGCAGTGTAGGCAGTTCCTAAGGAAAAGTGACAGGAACATAAAAACAGTGCGCACAACACCAGCTCTGCCATGATCGCAGCCTCCTACCACTCAGAACCGCTAACCGCCATCCTCCCACCACGGTGCTGGGAACCACCTGCGCTGAGCAATCTCCACACCCTGTCTCTTCTTCCCTGTCCCCTTTCCTCTGGGCTGCTGCCCCATCTCAGGAAGGCCTCTCCCGGCAGGTCCCGCCCATCTGCAAAACTGACCCCGCCTCCCACCAGCCCAGCCGCCTTGTTTTCTGCAGGGGACACCCAGGGTGGCGCCCTAAGGGCCACATCCTGACAAAAGTCAGCGCAGAAGTCCCAGACTCAGAAGAGCTGGGTTTGAATCCGTCTCCCATTTACTAACTGAGTGACCATGGACGGTTTACTGATTTAACCTCTTGGAGATAGGGCGTCTCCCTAAAATGGAGACAAGGTCCATTCTATAATCTTCATAAAATTGTTGTGAAGATTTGATTTTGTACGCCTAATATAAAGGAAAGCATTTTCCCCGTCCTCCCTCCCTCCCTCTTTTCCTACCTTCCTTTTTCTGTCAAAATCTCTGTCTCCCAGGCTAGAGTGCAGTGGCATGATCACAGCTCACTGCAGCCCTGACCTCCTGGGCTCAGGTGATGCTCCTGCCTCAGCCTCCTAAGTAGATGGAAGTACAGGCCATGCCACCACATTCAGCTAATTTTTATGTTTGTTTGTTTTTGGTAGAGATGAGGTCTCCCTATGTCCAGGGTGGTCTTGAATTCCTGGGCTCAAGCAATCCTCCTGCCTTTGCCTCCCAAAGTGCTGGGATTATAGGCGTGAGCCACTGCACCCAGCCAGAAAAGCGTTTTCTAAGTGCTAAAGTGATATATACGTATTCAGAAGTGACTTTTTAGAAATATAAATGGTAAAAACAGTGATCCAGTTGCATAAGTTATAATACAGTGGAAAAGTCGCTGGTCTGAAAGTCAGGAGATGTGGATCCTGTTTGGGCTCTGCTGGATAACCCTAGGTAAGTCACTTACCCTCTGTGATTCTTTGTCAACCGAATGATTTTACTAAACTCTGAAGACCCTTCAAGTACCAATGATCTGATCTGCGAATTTAGAACAGGATTGGTCAATTGCACAAGTGTTAAATAAGCTTTTAGGAGCCGGCCTGGGAACAGAACTAACATTATAACATTGCTTAAATGGAAAAATGAGTTCGGAGCGCTGACAGGTGGCTTACAAGTGAACTTTTGGAACAAAATCAATTTACAACCTGGAGTCTGTTTGAGTCACTACGATAGATTTCCATTACAGAAAAAAATCTGGGTGAAGTTAGGAAATCTCTCCCATGGTCTGCTGGAGTTGATTTTCCACAACATTTGTACTTTGACACTGGATAAGGTTCAGTTTTTAGTTAACCAAGCCACCACCATTTCTAAGGACAAAACTGATTTCCCCTTTGGCACAAGGTGTGTGTGTGTGTGTGTGTGTGTGTGTGTGTGTGTGTGTGTGTGTGTGTGTGTATGAATTGGAGGGGTGGGGGAAAGGATTGACATAGGATTTTATATGAAATCTGATATTATATGGAATTAGTATGTTATAAAAAAGTTTTGAAGTTTTAGAAAAAGAAATCTGCAATAGTCAAACATGGTCTTATTGGCTAATATTTATTTTCTTCCTTATATCAATCATTCTGACATTAACTGCTTAGAGTGGAAAAAAGGTGGTGTATCCCTTAAGAGTTCTAGGGCCAAGTGCAGTGGCTCATGCCTGTAATCCCAGCACTTTGATAGTCTGAGTCAGGAGTATTGCTTGAGCCTAGGAGCTTGAGACCAGCCTGGATAACATAGCAAGACCTTGTCTCTGCAAAAAAAAATTTTTTAATTGCCAGGCATGGTGGTGCATGCCTGTAGTCCCAGCTACTTGGGAGTCTGAGGCAGGAGGATCACCTGAACCCAGGAGTTGGAGGTTGTAGTGAGCCTTGATCCTGCCACTGTACTCCAGGCTAAGCGACAGAGTGAGACTGTGACAGAGAGAGAGAGAGAGTGAGAGAGAGAGGAGGAGAAAGGAGAGGGAGTGAGGGAGGGAAAGAGGGAGGGGGAAAGAGGGAGGGAGGCAGGGAGGGAGGAAGATCGTTACACCACTGCCAGTCCATTCCCTTCAGGATCCTAAAGACCCCGTGCTCTTTCTGCTCCCCAACTCCATCCTAAGCCTCCACTCCACAGGTAAAGTCCCTGTCCCCCCGCATATTCACGACAGAAAGCCATTCTATCAGAACCCGATGGAGCCCAGCTTCTGAGTAGTAGAGACACCACGTTTATCACTGAAAAAGGAAAGGTTGGAAATGCTGCTTCCAATACAGATTTCATAGCTGGTTTTTGCTTGCATTAGCGTGAAGATGGCAAAATTTAAGTGATGATTTTTAATTATTCTAGAAACAGCATTCTCCACTGGACACTCTTGGAAGTAATGAAATCAATGTCTCACAAGCACAAAGAAATTCTAAGATTCTTTCATAATGTATTAGTTTATTTCTCAATGCTGCATTTCATTCCAAAAAGGCTTTGTGGTCATCAGAATACCTTACAATAGTTCCGCAAAGTCTCTGTTCCTAAAATGCTATCAAGTTTGTTCTTTAGAGTAGAACTACTTTGTCCTTGGCATTTCCTGGCACCTCTTACAGTAGCTGAATCAGGCTCAGTCTTGGCCAGGACTGAGACTCTGTGCTCTGACAGCCTCCCCTACAGTGATAAACAGGTAAAAATGTGTTGATGAGTTGATTCCAAAACATAGAAAACTTAAGTATCTAATTTGTCTGGCTACATTGATCATCTTCCAGTGGGGTTATTTTCTTATTATTAGAAGGGAGAATCACACTAAAAAGAACTACAGGAAAGGTTGATGCTTATGACTAAGAACTGGAGTGTAAATAATAAGTAGCTAAACTGCGGTGTTCACAGGCTCATGTTACGTGTTCCAAAATTAAAGTTTTGGTAAATGGTTGTTATGATAAAAATAACCACAGCCCAAGAAATCACAATTAAGACGTATTATCCTAAGAAATCCTCTCACGGTTAATATGTGTCTAGTTAAACTGTTACCTGAGGCCCAGCACGGTTGCTTACATTTGTGATCCCAGCACTTTGGGAGGCCGAGGCAGGCAGGATGGCTTGAGGCCAGGCATCTGAGGCTGTGCTGAGTTGTGATCTTGCATGACACTGCACTCCAGCCTGGGTGTCAGAGGGAAACTCTGTCTCTAAAATAAGGAAATAAACTGACAACTGGGAACCTGGCTGTAGTGAGTTTAAATTTTCATGTTTGCACAAAACTATGAAAACTCCACCCCTACCTACTGACAGATTGCAATTTGTGATAGTGTTGGTGTTAAAGTGTCTTATTCTAGAAGTCATTTTGTTCATAATTACTGATAAATCTGTGATTACAAATCCCTTTTCTAAATGTGGTGCATATACACAATGGAATATTACATAACCATAAAGAAGAACAAAACTATGGACTTTGCAACACCTTGAATGGATTTAGAGTCTATAATACTCAGTGATTTATCACAGAAACAAAGAACTGAGTACCACATGTATTCACTCCTAAGCGGACCCTGAACATTTACTGTAATACTATAAGAAGGGAATCGGCAGTAACTGGAAACTGCCAGGGGAGGAGGGGGGACATATAACATTAATAAGGGTACCTGATCTCAATCCAGGCAAAGGAACAGGAACTAAAGGGAGGCCCAGACTTTACCTGTACTATGATTGCTTATATACCTAATCCTGAATTGTACCCCACATCTTTTAAAATAAAATTTTTAAATCCATGTTTTTCTATGTTTTAATTGCTAGACTATAAATGAAAATACGCCAAAAAAGAAATTCTCTCATGCATCGTCTTTCTACCATGAATTAAACTGAATACACTGTTGAGATGTTAACGGCTTCCCATTCAATGAAATTTTTTGTTCCACTCACTTCATGTTTTATTATGAGATTCACAGATGCTTTCTTCAAAGGCATTTTTAAAACACCACATTTCTAAACAAATTGAAAATGAATCATCCATAGTTAAGGTCTGTAAAAAGTTTTCACAGTTTTTCAGAAAAGAATCCTGGCGGTTAATATATTCAAGTGATCACCCTTTTCCCAACCATGGTGGCATTTGGTGTCTCATGGACTTCCCAGAAGTTATTACCAGACATCAGAGATTAACATCATCACCCTCTGACAACATATGGGTAATGTATCTGTGTACAATGAAAAATTAAGAACAAAACAAGTGGGTGATACCATCTTGTCCATTTGTCAATATCAGGTTTCTGATAGGAAACAAACCGCGTCTTCCGAGATTTAGCTGACCGGGGACAATGTTGGGCCAAGTGACAGCACTAGATGCTGCTTCCCCTCTGCAAGAGGTTAAAACAACCCCCAAGAAATTTTTGTCTCAGTCAATAGATCCTTGCAATATAAATACCAGAGCAGGTGGCCGGGCATGGTAGTTCATGCCTATAATCTCAGCACTATGGGAGGATCACCTGAGACCAGGAGTTAGAGACCAGCCTGGGCAACATACCAAGACTCCATCTCTACAAAATTAAAAAGTAAAATAAAATTAGCTGGGGATGGTGGCGTGCACCAGTAATCCCAGAGACTTGGGAGGCTCAGGTGGGAGGACTGCCTGAGCCCAGAAGTTTGAGGCTGCAGGGAGCTATGACTGCACCACTGCACTCCAACCCGAGACAGAGCGCAAGATACTGTTTTTGTTTTGGGGGGGGGGTTTACTTGCTTAAAAAAAAAGCAAAAAACAGCCCAAAGACCAGAGCAGGCATGTGTTTAAAATATGATCTTTGGAGAATCCACTGAAGATGATGACAACAAAGAGGAAATGAATTAGTTAGCAATAATTCATCGTTGTTGGAGTGAAGCATCATACCAAAGGCATTATACAAATAAGTTCATTTCATCCTTACAACAGCCCTGCAGGACAGGCTTGTCAGCCCATCTTACATATGGAGAAATAAGCTGATGGTAGCTGACCACTTACCAAAAGATACCTGGCTAAGATACAGCAAGGCTGAGACTCAAATTCCAATGGGCCTGCGCGCTGACCTCTTCATTCGCCCTCTGAGCCGCCCTCCACCGAATCTCTGTGCCAGGCCGTGGACTTCTATGAATGGCATAAATGGGTGTCCTTGCCTTCTGGACTCCAACGGTTTCAGCCAATGCGAGCCAAGGCAGGAGATGGGGGACGGGGTTGAGAAAAAGGCTGGGGCGTTTATTCCCTGGGCTTCCCCCTATGGGGTCACCTCAAGCAGTTTGTGTCCCTCAGCTGAAGATAACTGCTCTTCTTGAGGTGGCATTCTCTACGACTCTCTTCCTTGGGTTCCAGAAACCAGTCTCTCCCCCTGTCAGCCCTTCAGGCCCTCAAACCAGGGGCAGAAACAGCCACGTTGGTGCTAACTCCAAGGTACGGCGCTGTTACATGGGATTTTGTCTCTCCTTGTATACAGTCCCTGTATTTGAATGATCAGTTGATTCCTGCTGGGATCCTAACTAATATAGTCTGACTCCAAAAATCATGCTCTCAACCACCAGGTGAAGCTACCTCCTGAATTATTCAAGAATCTCAGGTTTTCACGCTCTAGGATAAATTTAGCTGGATTCCAGTATGACCTTATTATAGTCGTGAGCACCGTGAAGTCCCCTGGAATCAGGGTGTCTGTTAAATCATTTCCTTACATGTGTATTTCCGTATTCCTTTCTAAATCATATTTTATGTTATGGTATGAAATTATCAGTTTAAATATTAACAAACACTTATAAAATCAATACTTTCTAATGAACTTTGATTTCTCAAAAAATGGCATGTCTTTCCTTTCTAGGTCTTAATTGTCTAGGACTTGGTTTTCTTTCTTTTATGAAAATCTAAGCAGGAAAATAAAGACCGCTGCAAATGTTTGTGTTCAAAGTCTTTAGAACATTGAATGGCCAAGTACCCACAGGTATCTCTTCCTCTTCTTGTAAGGAGAGTGGTCACCCTGGTTTAGGGCCTCACCCTTATAACCTTGTTTGACCTCTTGAAAGGTCTTCTTTCCAAACGTAGTCACATTCTAATGTACTGGTTAGGGCTTCAACACATGGACTGGGGGAAAGACACAAGTTAATTCATCACAGGTGCATTATCAATTTTGTTAGTTCCAGTTTTTTATTGTTATAATAATGCTACAGTGAACATCCTTGTACATGTATCTGTGTACATGGATGAGTATATCCATAGAAAAAACTCCCAGAAGTAGAATCTCTGAGCCAAAGGAATATACTTACATATACATTGCCAAAATGTCCCAAATGTGAACTCCTACAACGTATGAAAGCAGTCATTCCCCCTCACACCCAACACATGGCATAGTATCAGATTGTCTTCATCATTGCCAGTCTGTAAGTAAAAGCTACCTTGCTTTCATCTGCTTCTTTTAATTATGCCGGGTTTTATACAGTATGCATTTTTTATAATAAGATGATAGCACCCTTTTTTCATGTATGCTAGCATATTTACAGTGATTGCATGGTTACATTCTATATATTATTTTAGGAAATCACATTTGCTAAAATATCTTTATTTAAGCCTCATAGATAGGTACTGGAACTATGGTTCCAATATATCTAATTCAATATAAAGAAGCACGGCCACACAGGCTTTGAATAAAGTCTGTTTTAAATATTTGCTGAATGAAACTGATCACTGATGGCATTTGCTTTTGGTCCTTGATGCTAACAAAACAAGGCCCTAATTATCAATGTATTACTGAGTGGTTATGTGTCTCTCAATATCTTTACATTAATCTGAAGATATTTCCTCTGCCAATTCTTTGTGGGGCTTTTTTTGTTTTGTTTTGTTTTGTTTTGTTTTTTTAGCATCTCTCTCACTCTCTTGCTCACTCTCACTCTCACTCTCATTCTTGCTGTTTCTCTCTCATTTTTTTAAAGAGTCAGGGTCTCACTTTGTTGCCCAGGCTGGAGTGTAGTAGCTCAATCATAACTCACTGCAGCCTTGAAATCTGGGCTCAAGCAATCCTCTCTTTTCAGCCTCCCAGGTAGCTGGGACTATAGGTGCACGTTACCACGCCCGGCTAAACCTCTACCAAGTATTTTCTAGTTGACATGTAGGCATGACTTAGCCTGGTGTTTTCAAATGAGGTTAAAAGAAAAATATATATTTTTTATTTTGAACTTATCTAAAAAAGTTTGGTAAATAATTCAAATTTAATTTTTGGCCTAGGACTAGTGCAGATGTAACTGTTCTTGTTGTACACTGTGTTTTTAGATCCTCTGTAAAACATGGCACCAAAGCAGTCTTAAGATAAGAGTCTCTGTTGGAAATGGGCATTCAGTATGAACAAGGACAGGTTCAAATGAACAGGCGAGATGCTGGAAAAAGATGAGTATGTTTGCTGTGGAACAAAAAATTTTAAAGTCCAGGCACAGTGGCTCATGCCTATAATTACAGCACTTTGGGCAGCCAAGTTGGGAGGACTGCTCAAGCCCAGGAGTTTGAGACCAGCCTAGGCAACATAGTGAAACCCCGTCTCAAAAAACAAAAAAACAAAAAAAACACAAGAAACTAGCTAGGCATGATAGCTACTCAGGAGGCTGAGGCAGAATGAGGATCCTCTGAGCCCAGGATTTTGAGGTTGTGGTGAGCCGTGATCCTGCCACTGCACTCCAGGCTGGGCAACAAAGTGAGACCCCGACTCAAAAAAAAAAAAGGTTTTTTTTAAAGAAAAATTACCTGCAGGACTTCCATATGAGTGTATTTGTTGGAATGGAGGACCCATTGTGAGGGCGGAGAACATTTTTATATTTAATAGAACTGTTCACGTTTCCCAAGTGCCTCCTAACAGCAAAGTAACATTAATGAACAGATATACCAGTCAGTTCTGTTTGCCACATGTAAACCTAAAAGTGCACAAGTTTACCATGTTCCAGGATTTCATCATGTTTTTGGCAAGAGTATGTACACATAAGGAGAACTTTTGTTAAGCCACATAACTCTGATCTTGTTTATGAGCTCTAAAATTAAATTATTGAGCATAAATGCTCAGAAGGTAATTTTCATATTAGTCTCAATGGTCCACAGTACCACCACAAAAGATCCAGTCACAATTCATTCTGTGACATTGGGCAGCCTGTTGGCTTCATTGGTGGCACAATGTGCTGCTTCATGAGAGTTTCATGACCTACAGATTCCCAGGTCTTTGGGGAGGGAAAGAGGAGCTGGAAGCCCTTTTTCCAGATCTGTGGCAAAAGCATTTGCCACTGAATAAAGAAATTATACCACATACCAATGCAACAGAATGAAGACTATAGTTCAGAGCCTGCAAACTTTTTCTATATAGGACCAAATAGTAGATATTTTAGGTTTTGCAGGTCATATAATCTCTATCACAACTACTAAACTCTGCTGATGTCATATAAAAACAGCTATAGAAAATACACAAATGAATAGGCATGGCAGTGTTAGAATGAAACTTTATTTATGCAAAATGGACAGCAGGCCAGATTTGGCCTGTGAGTCATAGTTTACCAACCCTGATCTAGACTCTATTGATCGCTCCTTTCGCTTGGAATTTCTTTTGTAAACATACAGTCACTATGTGCTACACCCTATTCTTTTTGAAGAACATCATCCTAGGGAATCACCTATCAGGCACAATGTGCACAGGTGGGAGTGGTGGATACAAAATGCGATTATGTAACCAAAAACTATTTGTACCTCCTAAAGCTATTGAAAAATAAATAAATAAAAATAATTCAGTCCACAAAACAACTCTACTATCATTATCGCTCCCATTTTAGAAGTGAGAAAACAAAGGCACAGAGAGGTTGCGTCAATTTCCCAAGACTGTACAACCAGTAAGTAGCAAGGCTAGAACTCAAACCCACACAATCTGACCACAGAGACCACATCTTGTCACCTCTCCTGCAAGGTTTTCAACTGTTCAAAAGTCTTCCAAAATTCATCTATGCTTCCAGGGACTCTCCAAGCTCTCTGAGTCTCGCTGGTACCCAGAGCAGATTATTGCACTGTTTGTCCAAGTGGATTCCCAGGTCGACTCTAGTTCCATGTAGACTTCTAGAAAGCAAAAACAGGAGGATCCCGAGGTCTCCAAATCCACCCTAGTATTTAGAAGTTCTCGGATGCCTTGTGATGGCCTCTGGATCTTTATCCAGCACCTTCTCCCTATTTGCTATAAGCTGAGACCTTCCTGTGTCATCTAAGAAATAATTTGGAACAATACTGTGCTACCAAAATATGCTATTTAAAAAACAAGAGAGGACACTAGAAAACTGCCATATTTCAGGTAAAATGAATGATCATAGAAATAAAATTCAAGCCCTTCCACCATCTGAAGATGCAGCTAGAAGGCATCATGTATGAACCAGGTAGTGGCCTTCACCAGACACCAAATCGGCTGGCACATTGATCTCAAACTTTCCAGCCTCTGGAACTGGATAAATGAATTTCTGTTGTTTATAAACTAAAAGAGAAGGAGGGGGGAAGAAAAGTCAAGGTTACATAAGAGAGGAGAGGGAAGGGTAGAGAACTCAAAGATCTATAACAAAATTGTGGTCATGTGATTGAAAAAAGACTGCCTTTGTCATTGTAAGTAATGGGATACTATGGTGAGGTTTGGAGTGCATCACTTATAAGTCTGAATACAGTAAACAAATCCTAACGTCGGTGCTCTGATAGCACCAGGGGCAGGAGTTCAATTTCAAGCTGCTGCTTACCTAACTTTCTGCATGATTCTGTCTTCCCTCACCATCCCATCAGACCATCTGGATTTTTCTTTTGATCAAAACTTACCTCTTTGGGTAGGATTAAAACCACCATCCCAGATAATTAAAGAAGAAAGAAAAACTGAACATTCCCTTTGGGGAATGGAAACTCCCTGCGGTTGCCAAAAAAGTACTTGAAATGCTTTAAGATTGAGATTATACATTCAGTCAAATCAGCAAATATAAATTACTAGCTTTGTGCAAGGATTTAGAGCATAAGTAGAATGAGAAAAGAGGTTGTTCCCTGAAACAGCCTCTGGGAAAGGGAAGTGGGTGTTTTCACATCCCATTCATAAAACCTAAGGACAAGTCCATAAACTTTTCTATGGCATTTACTGCAGAGAAAAGAATATCTCTGTTTCTGTTCGTTGAAAGACTCTGCTTTCATGTCCTGTGAGAACAGAGAATGCCTGACCCTGAAGGGGCCCACAAATCTTATACAGGACATGTTTTGTAAGTTTAAGAAAAAAGGATATTTTATCATGCAAACATGTCTTGTCGTTCATTAAAAAATACCACAGTGGTGTTGGGACCTAGGTCTCTCATTGGGTATGAAATTTTCACTGAATAGGAAAAATATGGAAGGGCAGAGGAGAAACATGAGGCCCACTATGTGCCAGGCTCTGTGTTGGGAAATGTAATATAAATTGTTACATTAGGAGAACAGCTCGTTGAAAACACTAGTTTCTGTCTTCAAGGGGTTTTTTGTTGTTGTTGTTGTTGTTGTTGTTGTTTGGTTTTGGTTTTGGCGTGTGTGGTTCTTTTGTTTTGCTTTGTTTTGTGACGGCATCTCTTTATGTTGCCCAGGCTGGTCTCAAACTCTTGGTTCAAGGGATCTTCCCACCTCAGCCCCCCTAGTGCCTAGTACTGCAGGCACAAGCCACTGCACCCAGCTACATCTTCAAATGTCGAAGATTGCTGATGGTCATTTGAAACATTTTCCTGTTTCAATTGCTATTTGGAAGTTTTAAGTGTTATTGGGAAAGTAGGCAGAGGAAGACTTCATTGAAAGTAGGCAGAGGAAGACTTCATTGAAAGTAGGCAGAGGAAGACTTACCTGCGAAGGAGTCTTTCTCCTGCTTGAGGTCAGGATGGTGCCTGTCCATTTGATAACTAGCTAAGAGCAGCGGAAGCTGTGCAGCATTTGTAGTTATCAAGCCCTTCCTTCCTATCTCCTGACCCCATTGTAAATTAATATACTTTTCAGTATGAGAGCTCTTGTGTGGTCATGACTGTGATAAATGAGGCGTGGCTGAAGTGGCTTTGCCAGCAGCTGGAATATCCCTGGAGAAGCCATTTACATAATTAAACCTTGGACAGCTGACCACAGTTCAACGTGTGACCTACTCTCGCATCTGGGGTAATTCCAAAGCCGCATCCTATCATATACTTCCTTGCAGCTGCTTGATCACACTGCACCTGAGTCCTCAGCTCTCCACCAAGCCTTCCCATGGCGACCTAGGGAGCATTATAAACAAGCTGCCTTTTCTTCACATTTCCCACCCTAATTTTGCTGAAAACTCACTTTCCTTAGCTTAAATTAATTTAATCCCTTTGTTATTTCCTGTGTGCTCTGGATATTGACTGAATTAGCTAAATTGTTGTAAGTTTAAAAATAAAGGATACAGGGCACTGACTGTAATCATTTACTGAGTACCTATGAATGTCATACTGTTTGCTCTATTGCAATAATTTGCATTTTCTTTATAGTGCAGTTCCCACATATAATCCCCATAGCAACCCAGGGAGGTACGTATTACTATCCCCACTGTACCGAAGAGGAACCTGAGCCTTAGACATTGAGTTAGAAATGGGCAGGAGGCCGGGTACAGTGACTCAAGCCTGTAATTCCAGCACCTTGGGAGGCTGAGGCAAGAGGATTGCCTGAGCTCAGGGGTTCGAGAGTAGCCTGGGCAACTTGGTGAGACCTCTTCTCCACAACAAATCAAAATAAATAAAAAAAAAAAAAAACGGGCATGGTAGTGCGCACCTGTAGTTCCAGTTACTTGGAAGGCTGAGGCAGAAGGATCGCCTGAGTTCAGCAGTTGAGGCTGCAGTGGCCATGAGCAGCACGCGGCACTCCAGCCTGGGTGATGGAGTGAGACTCCAACTCAGAAAAGAAAAGAAAAGAAAAGAAAAGAAAAGAAAAGAAAAGAAAAGAAAAGAAAAGAAATGGGCAGGACAGTGATGATGATTCAAGCTTAAGTTTTGCCTCCTGAGCCCCACTAGCCTTTTTTCTTTTCTTTTTTTTAAGTCGGGGTCTCACTCTGTCACCCACGCTGGAGGGCAGTGGCAAAATCACAGCTCCTTGTGGCCTCGACTTCCTGGGCTCAGGCGATCCTTCCACCTCCACCTCCTAAGTAGCTGGGAACTACAGGAATGTGCTACCACGCCTGGCTAATTATTTTATTTTATCTTATTTTTTTGTAGAGACGGTGTCTCTCTACGTCACCCAGGCTAGTCTCGAACTCCTAGGTTCAAGTGATTCTCCCAACCCAACCTCCCAAAGTTCTGGGATTGCAGACGTGAGCACCCGCACCTGACCCTGAACCCCACAGCTCTTAACAATCGGGCGGGAGAGTTCTCTTTATTCAGAGTGACTAACATAAAACCATATATAAATAGATGCTCATAAATTATCTTCAACTCTATTTTTAAACTGTATTTTTTTAAAATATTACTTTTATGAGGCTAAACTCAGATGAGCTGGTTCCAAGCATTATTCTGGTTGTGGAGGCCAGAGCGAATGTGACAAATACCATGGACCTGCCACCCAGGAGATTGAGCGCATGCAGCACAGGTATAGGTGGCTGCCGCTCTCATGGGGTCCTCACTGCCAGCTTAGGATCCTCCTTGGTCACAGCTAAGGCTGCCAGATCATCTCCCTGCAGAGATGACCAGCAAGCACTCCCATTCTTTGCTTTTATTTTCTACTAAAGTGAAACGTACAATTTCCATAACTACATCCTGACCGTGACGTTGGCAGATGACTCACAATATACTTTCATTCTTTGAGACCCCGTGCCTTCAACAATGATGCTGAAGATGGCATGACCTTCTACACCATCCACCTCGCGGATGTGGTGGTATTTGGCTATTGCCAGTCCATTTCCCCTCCTGTTGAAATAATCATGACTATTACTACATATATTATAATAATAAGGCACAGTGCATTTTCCTGGCATAGAAACTTTCAGAGAGAAGGGGCTTGACCACAGGGTATAATAAATATACTTAGGAGAAACTAGGTATAAAAGACAGTCTAGAATTGCATGGTATAAAGAGCCCAAGTTTTGGATTAAGGTGGCTAAGGCTTCAAGTCTGGGTTTCCCCACCTTCTTCCTGTGTGACCTGGAGCCATTTACTTAACCTCCCTGAATTTCTTAATCTGCAAAACGGGGATAATACTACACATTCTGCAAGCTGTGAGCTTATGTCACATGAAATTAGATGAGAAATACACAGAGCTTGGGCCACAGCACTTGATAATGGGTGCTATTATTATTATTATATTATAGTGTTATCATTATTATATTATTATTAATAATTTCCACTGCACTGGTTATCTGGCATTATAAAAATGGATAATCTAGGAAAAATATATATTTGCACGAAACAATATTTTAAAAATATAAAAATACATGTTTTATACATATTTATCACTGCTAAAAGTAATCTGTATATATCTAGGATAAATACAAGAGAGGATCCAAAAAAACAAAATTTATTTATAAAAAATTGTGTATTTATGCTTACATGTTTAAACTTCAGTCACCTTTAAAGTACTCTCCGTCTGATGCAATATACCTACTGAGACGCTTTTTCCACTGCTCAAAGCATTTTAAAACTCGTCAATTTTGATGCCTTTTAGTGCTTTTGCCATTTTTTTTTTCACCTCTTCCACATTGGCAAAACCTTTCCCTTTGAGGACGTTTTTCATTTGGGGAAACAAACAAACAAAAAAATCGCTCAGGAGGAGATCTGTTGAATGGGGGTCATGTCATTTTTGGTCAAAAACTGCTGAACATTCAGAGCAGTGTGGGCAGGTGTGCAGGTAAATCACCCATCATGAAATGAGCAAAAGCACTGAAAAATCTCCACACGCACACGAAAATTTTTTTTTTGGTCCCCCTTGCATATATTTATATTAAAGTACATATAACATATGTTAATTAAAACATATAGACCAGACTTGGTGGCTCAGCCTGTAATCCCAGCACTTTGGGAGGCCAAGGGGAGTGGATTGCCTGAGCTCGCGGGTTTGAGACCAACCTGGGTAACTTGGCAAGATCTCGTCTCTACAATAAATTTTACAAATGTAGCTAGGTGTGGTAATGTGCACCTGTAGTTCTAGCTACTTGGAAGGCTGAGGCGGAAGGATCACCGGAGGCCAGCAGGTCGACCATGGGGTGACCGTGATTGTGCCACGGCATTCCAGCCTGGGCAAGAGTGAGATTTCAACTCAAAAAATATACATGTACATATACATATACATATATATACATATACATATATACATATACATATATATATATGTATAGGTGCCAGCTTTAAGGGTGTTGTCACTGCCAGAGTACAATCCTTCCCAGTCACAGGCTAATGTCAGGTCATCTCTCTTCAGAGATGTATTATTATATAAAATAATATATAATATAAAAATATATATTTATTATTGTTCAAAGTATTATGTAGAATTTTTTTTTTTTTTTTAGTCAGAGCCTCACTCCGGCCCCCAGGCTAGAGTACAGTAGGCATGCTCTCAGCCACCACAGCCTCCACCTCCTGGGCTCAGGAGATCATTCTGCCTCAGCCCTTAAGTAGCTGAAACTACAGGCATGCACCACCATGCCTGGCTAATTTTTTTGATTTATTGTAGAGATGAGGTCTCACCATGTTGCCCAGGCTGGTCTTGAACCCCTAGGCTCAGGCAATACTGTTGACTCAGCCTCCCAAAGTGTTGGGATTACAGGAATGAGGCACCGCCCTGGAAAAATTTTAGAATTTTGGAAAACTTGTATCCACTATAGTGACCTTGATATCTTCCCAATACTTACATGTGCTTTCCTGGTAAGATTGATGATGATAATATTCCAGTTACACATCAGACAATATAATCTCTAATTTTGTCACTGAAACTTACTAAAATGGTATTTTATTTATAAATAAAGACACAGAAATTCTAAATATATTAGAATCAAACACCTTATCAATATACTAGGTATAATTTATTCCAGAAATGCAAATTGTTTTTGTTTTGTTTGCTTGTTTGTTTGAATCAGATGTCTCACTCCAGGCTGGAGTGAAGTGGCACAATCACAGCTCACTGCAACTTCAACCTCCTGGACTCAAGCAGTCCTTCCACCTCAGCTTCCTGAGTATCTAAGACTATAGGTGCATGTCACCACACCTGGTTAGTTTTTTTATTTTCCGTAGAGGTGAGGTGTTGCCATGGTGCCTAAGCTGGTCTTGAACTCTTGGGCTTAAGCAATCCTCTCACCTCAGCCTCCCAAAGTGCTAGGATTATAGACATGAGCCACTGCGCCCAGCTAATTTGTAGAATTATGCTATGGACTTTTTACCTGTACCCAAAAGGAAACTTGATCAACTGAATTACTGACTTTTATGGAACTAGAGCATAATAAGAATGCTTAAAGATGAAATCATATGACTTATCCTATCTTTAGTCATTTGGAAAGATCCTCTGGGCTGAGGGGTATACTAAGAAATATTAATCATCATTATCATATAATAGATATGCAAAAGTACAGAGTAAGAGATGCTTCCTGTTGACAAAATATCAATTATGCTTTTACTTTAGTAAAATATTCCATGATGTATCCTTCCATTAATAAGTCATCTGAAAGATTAATATTTAAATGATATTGAGAATGTGGTGGGTACTCAATGAGTGCTTACTGAATTAAACCAAATTAATAACCACACATATCAGACACTGCCTGAGCAACCTCACATTGGTCATCTGAATCCAGACTCTCTCTTTAGCTCTTTTGTAGTTTCAAAAGGAAAATTCAGGAAAAATGAAGAATTAGAAAAATGAACACCGAGGCATTCATGAGAGGGGTTTCCTAAGCTCTAATCACCTCTTTCTATGCTGCTGAATTCTGGCACTACTTAAATTTAGCCCTACTTGTCCTGGTCACACATTTTCATTGCCTCTGTTATATTCAGAGGCAGATGCCATGATTTGGTTTGTATTAATACTGTCATTATAGCATTGAGCACGTCTGTGCATTGTCATAACATTATGGAAAATATGGTTTCTCAACTTTATTACTGGGTTGCATGATATAGCTACGCTCAAGAGAGAGGACTGAATTCTAAAGAAATCTTTGGCTCTGGCTGAGATTTCCTGGCTGGTTCATTACTGTCAGTGATTTCTGGCACAGTCTCATAATGAAACAAGGCACTGAGTGCTTTTCTTGGTTTTCTAACTGAGCCTTGAGTTATTTTACCTTTGAACATTGTACTTCCTTTTGTACCTATACAGGCTCTTGATAATATGATCCTTATAGAAAAATTATGTCAGATAACTTCTACAGCAAAAGTACTATTTTGGGAAGGCTGGTGTATCAAGGTGGTAAAATCAGTTCCATCTATGGAGTTTTTTTATTCTCCATATTCTCTGAGAATTAGCAAAATTCATAAAACCTTGTCTTTCATTGGCCTTCTTGGCTTGCAGGTGGACATTTCAAGGACAAAGCTGGTACGTGTTTCTTGTTAGCAGCATCTATGGCAGTGCCTGGATTATTTGTTTGTGTTAGATTGCCAGTTGATGCTGAATTTCTACTCTAGTTCTTCAATTCTAACAGTTTATGTATTTTTTCAAATTCTTTGTGATAATTATATAAATAAGTTACTACTCTTTTCTTTGCACAGATGAAAAGGCAATGATCCTAGACTGGTTAAATTTTATTCCAGACACAGGCAAATTGTTTATGATTACACCTTCCTTTTTATTTTATATTTATTGTAGAGATGAGGTCTCACCATGTTGCTCTCACCTTCGCCTCCCAAAGTGCTAGGATTACAGGAGTGAGCCACTATGCCCAGTTAGCTTCCTTAATTGGCATCTAAACTAACTTTTAACTGTGTTATCTCTTAAAAATATGATTCATTAAAGTTGGAGACCTTCTCCTGATTTTGCATGCAGTTTCCTTTTTTTTTTTTTTTTTTTGATTTGGAGTCTCACTGTCACCCAGACTGGAGTGCAGTGGCCGCCCCCAGTCACTGCAGCCTCGACCTGCTGGGCTCCGGCGATCCTTCCGCCTCAGCCTTCCAAGTAGCTGGAACTACAGGCACGCGCTACCACACCCGGCTAATTTTTTTTTTATTTATTGTAGAGATGAGGTCTTGCCAAGTTGCCCAGGTGGGTCTCGAACCCGCGGGCTCAGGCAATCCACTCACCTCGGCCTCCCAAATCACTGGGATTACAGGCTGAGCAATCAAGCCCGGCTGCATGCAGTTTTCATGTGCCCTTTGTGATGCTTTATTCAAATTAGTAAGTAACCAAATTGCCAAGTTATGTTTACAACTGGTGTTCTAATTAGTTTGGGATCACATGAAGCCACATTATAAGCAAGGTCAAGTTGTATTTTTTTAATTGATTTTTTTTTGTCTAAGATCCGAGTTCTATTGAATTGTCTACCTTATATGTTTTGAATTTGAAATCTCCTTATTTATTTAGGAAAGAAGAGATTTGGCATACCTATTCTTTAAACTTTGCCATTTCTTCACTCCCCCAAGAGGTGATCAGATTGATAATGGAGAGAGTAAGACTTTTTGTAAGCAGAGTTCCTGACTGGCTTAAAATTATATTCTTCATTGTAAAATTTGGCAGGGAGCAGAATACGGGCAAAAACAGCATGGACTGTGCAGTTAGGCCAAGGCAGGAATCTTGATGTGCTAATTACAATTGACCCACCATATCCATGGATTCTACATGGTGGATTCAACCATCTGCAGTTGGAAAATATTTGAGAAAAAAAGACACAACAATAAAAAACATTACAGGCTGAAAGCAGTGGCTCATGCCTATACTCCCTGCACTGTGGAAGGCCAAGGTGGGAAGAATGCTTGAGCCCAGGGATTTGAGACCAACCTAGGCACATAGTAAAACCTTGTCTCTACAAAAAAATTTCAAAGTTAGCCAGGTATTGTGGCATGCATCTGTAGCCCCCACTACTGTTTGGGGCTGAAGTAGAAGGATCACCTGAGCCCATGAGGTTGAGGTTGCGGTAACCATGCTTTCCAGCTGGGTGACAAGAGTGAGACCCTGATTCAAAAAAAAAAGCAAAAAACAATTCAGACTAACAACTATTTACATAGCATTTACATTGTATTTGGTATTATATGTAATCTGGAGTTGATTGAAAATTATGAAAATTGATTATGTGAATTAGAGTAAATCCCTGTCATACCCAACTAAATCAGAGTCACAGGACCAGGGGGAAAAAGCATTCAGGGCACAAAGCGCCTGCTCGAGGAACTGTCTTGCAAGCCCAGTTGCTGAAATGACCTGCTATAACTTTTTAAATCACCTTTATTTAGTAGCTGAGGAGATGACCTGACCCGATCCTAAGACAAGCTCTACCCACTGCCATCACTCACCAAACAGAGCTTGATAGCTCCTAAGAGACCTCACTAGCACCAAGGAACTTTCTTCAAAGCATTTTACATCACCATTCTCTTTCCCAATCTCCTCCTTTGTTCTTTGGTCATACTAAGACCACTGTGGTTTGAATTACAATTCTGTATATATATATATTCCTAATAAAAACCTTTTGCGTTGCATTTCTCTGATGATGAGTGAGGCTGAGCACTTTTTCATGTGTCTGTTGCCCCCCATATATCTTCTTTTGAGAAGTGTCTATTCATGTCTTTTGCCCACTTTTTAAAGGGACTTTGTTTTTTTTCCTTTCGGTGTGTTTGAGTTCCTTGTAGATCCTAGATGTTAGACCTTTTTCAGATATACAGTTGGCAAATATTTTTCCCGTTCTGTGGGCTGTCTCCCTGCTGTCTTGATGGTTTCTCTGGTTTTGCAGAAGCTTGTCAGTTTAATGAGGTCCCACTTGTCTATCTTATCTCTTATTGAGAAACCACATAAACCCTGTAAGAATGGCCATCATTAATAAAACAAACAACAACAGATGCTGGTGAGGTTGCAGAGAAAAAGGAACACTTCTACACTGCTGGTGGAAATGCAGACTAGTACAATCTCTTTGGAAGACAGTGTGGCGATTTCTGAAGGAACTAGAAATCCACCTTCCATATGACCCAGCAATTCCCCTATTGTGAATATACCCAGAGGAACTCAAATTATTCTACAAAAAAGATACCTGCACACATATGTTTGTAGCATCTCTATTCACAATAGCAAAAACATGGAACCAACCGTATTGCCCATCAAAGCTGAACTGGATAAAAACAATGTGGTACATATACACAATGGAATATTATGCAGCCATAAAAAGGACAAATATATGGACTTTGCAGCAAATTGGATGGATTTGGAGTCGATCATACTCAGTGATTTATCACAGAAACAAAGAACTGAGTTCCATATGTTCTCACTTATAAGGTGAACTTGAACAATTATAGTGCTATAAGAAAGTGATTGGCAGTAGCAGAAAACCATCAGGGGAAGGGGGCTGGGACTGGTAGTTGTGGGAAACTTCTAGGGGAGGGAGGAGCATACCTCATCAACAAGGGTAACTGCATGATCAATGTTTGTATACCTAACCCTGAATTGTACCCCACATCTTTATAATAAATAAAGAAAAATACTTTTGCTTAGAGATTCTTGCCTACATTTTATTTGATTTTGACAAAGCATATGGGGCGATATGTGTAGGCTATATACATACACTACACCATTTCATATAAAGGATTTGAGCATCCTTAGATTTTAGTATTCACCAAAGGTCCAGGAACCAATTCCCCATGGATATCAAGGGAGAATTAATTGTATTAGTTACTTTGAAATAGAGGAACAACCGTACAGGTTCCTTCATACAATTTACTAGGTGCGCACACGAGAAACTAAGCTTTCTAACAAACAGTTTGGTTTTAAGTACAAAGTAGGCTCATGATCTTTATCCTGCTAGGAAGTTGTGAGGCACACAAGAGAATATACAAAGCTGCTCAGACAGTGTCTGGCATGTATAGTTTTCAATTTGCTCTTTAATGCAGTAAGCATTCACTGAGTGCCCACTGCAGTCTCAATATCATTTTAAAATAAACCTTCTGGCCGGGGTTGGTGGCTCAACCTGTAAACCCAGCACTTTGGGAGGCCGAGGCAAGCAGATAGCCTGAGCCCACAGGTTCGAGACCAATCCGGATATGTCTACAATAAATCAAAAATTAGCAGGACATGGTAGCACGCACCTGTAATTCCAACTACTTGGAAGGCTGAGGCAGAAGGATCGCTGGAGCCCAGCAGGTTGACACTGGAGTGACCATGAACGTGCCACTGCACTCCAGCCTGGGCAATGGAGTGAGACTCCAACTCAAAAAAAAAAAAAACAAACAAACTTCCAGACGACTTCTTTTTTTTTTTCTCTCTCTCTCTAATTTTTATATTGAATTTGTGGGGTACAATTCAGGGATAGGTATACAAATGTTCCTTGTGCAGGTACCCTTATTGATGAGGTGTGCCTCCCCCCTCGGCAGATATTGACTACTGTCAATCCCAGCTCCCCACCCTCCACCCCCTCCCCTCAGTTTCCTGTTACTTTCAATCCCTTTCCTACAGTAACACAGTAGTTGTTCAAGATCCACTTATGAGTGAAAACATATGGTACTCAGTTCTTTATTTCTATAAGAGATCACTCAGTATTATAAGCTCTAATTCCATCCAGGTTGCTGCAAAGTTCATGATTTTGTTCTTTATGGCTGCATAATATTCCATTGTATATATGTACCACATGTTTTAAATCCAGTTCTCTTTTGATGGGCAGCACGGTTGGTTCCATATTCTTGCTATTGTGAACAATGCTGCTATAAACATGCGTGTGCAGGTATCTTTTTTATAGAGTGTCCTGAGTTCTTCTGGGTATATCCCAGTAGGAGGATTGTGGGGTCATATGGAAGGTCAATTTTTAGAACCTTTAGGAATCGTCACACTGATTTCCACAGAGGCTGTACTAGTTTACACTCCCACCAACAGTGTAGAAGTGTTCCCTTTTCGCCACATCCTCTCTAGCA
>NW_007110499.1:34084-36292 GCF_000164805.1 Carlito syrichta
GGGCTCTGGCGATCCTTCCACCTCAGCCTTCCAAGTAGCCGGAATTACAGGCATGTGCTACCACGCCCGGCTGATTTTTTGATTTGTTGTAGAGATGAGGTCTCGCTGCCCAGGTGGGTCTCGAAACTGCGGGCTCAGGCAATCCACTCACCTCAGTCTCCCAAAGGCGCGGGATTATAGGCTGAGCCACTGAGCCCGGCTTTTGTAATGGGGCTGTTTGTTTTCTTCATTTCAGCACATTTGAGTTCCTTATAGATCCTTGATGTTAGGCCTTTGTCAGACATGGAGTTGGCAAGTATTTTTTCCCAGTCTGTGGATGGTCTCCCTGCTCTCCTGATGGTTTCTTTGGCTTTGCAGAAACTTGTCAGTTTAATGAGATCCCACCAATCTATCTTATCTCTTATAGCCTGGACGCTTCGGGTTTTAATCAGGAATTGATTGCCAGTTCCAACTTCCATAAGAGTGTCTCCTGCATTTTTAAAGATTCTTACAGTATGAGGTTTTATATTTAGGTCTGTGATCATTTAGAGTTAATTTTTGTGTATGGGGATAGATAGGGGTCCTGTTTCAATCTTCTGCATGTGGTCAGCCAGTTTTCCCAGCACCATTTACTGAATAGGTTCTCCTCTCCTCAGTAGTGGGGAGTGGAGGCTTTGTCAAAGATGAGTTGGTTGGGAAATTGAGGTTTTGCTTCTGGAATCTCAATTCTATTCCATTGGTCTATATGCCTGTTCTTGTACCAACACCAGGCTGTTTTGATTATTACAACCTAATAGCATAGTTTAAAGTCTGGGAGTGTGTGCTTTTTTTTTTTTTTTTTTTTGCTGAGGATTGTTTTGGCTATTCTTCCAGAAGACTTCTTAATAAATATATATACCTAGGGTAAATACAAGGAAGGACTCAAAAAAGTGAAATTTATTTATAAAAATTGTGTATTTATTCTTATATGTTTAAACTTCAGTCGTTTTCACAGTATTCTTCATTTGATGTAATACACCTTTTTCCTCTTCTCAAAATAGTTTTTGAACTCATCAATTTTGGTGTCTTTGACTGCTTCTGCCATTTTGTGTTCCACCTCTTCCACATAAGCAAAACATTTCCCTCTGAGGACTATTTTCATCTGGGGAAACAAAACAAAAAATCACTTGGAAGAGATCTGTTGAATAGGGAGGATGGGGCACAGGGGTCATGTCATTTTTGGTCAAGAACTGCTGAACATTCAGTACAGTGTGGGCACATGTGCAGGTAAATCACCCATCATGAAATGGGCAAACATTGAAAAATCTCCAAAAAAAGAAAAAAATTCACAGAAGCCAAACACAGTCTCTCACAACAATGCTAGTTCATGCCAATGAGTTACAAGAACACTTGCCTAGTGAGGGAAGCCTGTATTACTACAAAGAGCCCACCTTCCAAAAGATAATTCTAGTTTTGGGGGGATCTCCCTTGTATATATTTATATTAAAGTATATATATAATATATATTAATAAACCGGGCTCGGTAGCTCAGCCTGTAATCCCGCGCCTTTGGGAGGCTGAGGTGAGTGGATTGCCTGAGCCCGCGGGTTCGAGATCCATCTGGGCAGCGAGACCTCATCTCTACAATAAATCAAAAAAGCATCCAGGCGTGGTAGCGCGCCTGTAATTCCGGCTACTGGGAAGGCTGAGGCAGAAGGATCACCGGAGCCCAGCAGGTCGAGGCTGCGGTGGCCGGGAGCGGCCACTGCACTCCAGTCTGGGTGACAGAGTGAGACTCCAACTCAAAAAAAAAAACAAAAACAAATAAACAAACAAACAAAAAAAAAAATATATATATATATATATTAATTAAAATAGAGAGAGAGAGATGGGTGCCAGCTTTCAGGGTGTCTTTAGTAGAATCCTTCTCAGTCACAGGCTAATGTTGCCAGGTCTCTGCAGAGATGTATTATTATATATATGTAACCAAGGGAACCCTAAAGTGCCTACATCAGCCCCCTGCCAACCTCAATTTTTTTAAAAAAATCATCTACCCAATGAGAAGGAACCCAGAAAAATAATAATAAACAGAAAACCAACTCTTCAGTCACGAACCCTAATCAAAATGAAACTGTTGAATTCCAAGCATAACATGCAAAAAGCTGATGATAAATTAGTGAATGACTTCAGAGAAAGTTGAAAACCAACATAAAGAAATGAAAAAAATTCATGGATGAAAAATTTTCCAAA
>NW_007110499.1:36312-57606 GCF_000164805.1 Carlito syrichta
GAATGAAACGTAATTGTACACCTAACCCTTAACTGTACCCCACAAAACCATAATAAAAAATACTGATTAATTATTAAAAAAAAAAAAAGAATCAAGAAACTGGAACAAAGTCTCCAAGAAATGTTGGATTATGTAAAACATTCAAGCCTAAGAATCATAGGTATTCCTGAGGAAGAAGAAAAAGCAACAGGTTTGGAAAACCTATTTGAGAGGATAATGGAGGAAAACTTCCCTGGCCTTTCCAGAGAGCCAAACATCCAGATACAATAAGCCCAAAGAACCCCAAGAAGATTCATTGAAAAAAGTCACCCCAAGGCATATAATCATCCAGCTATGCAAAGTTAATATAGAGGAAATAATTTCAAGAGAAGTGAGACAAAAGCACCAAATAACTTACAAAGGTAAACCTATCAGACTAACAGCAGATTTCACATAAGAAACCCTACAAGCCAGAAGGGAATGGGGACTCATCTTCAATCTTCTCAAACAGGGTAACTGTCAGCCAAGGATTTATATCCTGCAAAACTAAGTTTCATAAATGAAGAAGAAATGATGTCCACAGACAAGCAAACACTGAAGGAATTTGTCTCCACTAAACCAACTCTACAAGAAATATTTAAAGTAGTCCCAACTATTAAAACTAAAGGTTGAAATATACCAGTAGAAAAACACAAGAACTCATTAAGTTCACAGGCTTTATGGAACACCAACACAATAGAGAAAATAAATAAACAAAGCAACAGACAGCAACCAGTATGGTGAATAGAATAGTACCTTACATATCATTATTACTACTGAAAGTAAATGGTCTCAATGCCCCGCTAAAAAGATATAGACTGACAGAATGGATTAAAAAACACAACCCAAACATTTGCTGCCTTCAAGAGACCCACTTACCTCACAAAGACTCCTACAGACTCAATGTAAAGGGGTAGGGTAAAATATCCCATGCAAATGAAAACCAAAAACAAGCAGGAGTAGCCATACTCATATCAGATAAAACAGACTTTAAATTAACAACAGTAAATAAATAAATAAAGGCAGAGACGGCTATTATATGATGATAAAGGGATCTATCCAACAAGAAGACATTAACAATTTTAAATACATGTGTGCCTAATACTAGAGCCCCCAGCTTTATAAAACCAATTCTATTAGACTTAAACAAAAAAAAAAAAAAAAAAAGGAGCCGGGCTTGGTGGCTCAGCCTGTAATCCCACGCCTTTGGGAGACTGAGGTGAGTGGATTGCCTGAGCCCGCAGGTTCGAGACCCACCTGGGCAACTTGGCGAGACCTCATCTCTACAATAAATCAAAATGAGCCAGGCGTGGTAGCACGCACCTGTAGTTCCAGCTACTCGGATGGCAGAGGTGGAAGGATTGCCGGAGCCCAGCAGGTCGAGGCTGTGGTGACCAGGAGTGGCCACCGCACTCCAGTCTGGGTGACAGAGTGAGACTCCAACTCAAAAAAAAAAAAGATAGACAACAATACAATAATAGTAGGAGACTTCAACACTCCACTGATAGCAATAGACAGATCATCAGGGCAGAAAGTCAACAAAGAAACATTGGAGTTAAACAGGACTCTAGAGGAAATGGAACTAACAGACATCATCTACAGAACATTCCATCCCAAAACTACAGGATACATATTTTTCTCATCAGCACATGGAATATTCTCCAAGATAAATCATATGACAGACCACAAATCAAGTCTCAATAAATTCAAAAAAATCAAAATCACATCACCATCTCAGACTGCAGTGGAATAAAACTAGAACTTAACTCCACGAAGAACTAGCAGAACCAAACAAATATATAGAAGTTAAACAATTTGCTCCTGAATGATCCTTGGGTCAACAGTGAAATCAATATGGAAATTTAAGAATTCCTTAAAATGAATGACAACAATGAAACAAGTTATCAAAACCTCTGGGACATAGCCAAAGCTGTGATCAGAGGAAAATGTATAGCACTTAAGGCCCACATTAATAAGACTGAAAGATCACATATCAACAACCTAACATCACACCTCAAGGAACTATAAAAACCTGAACAAGCCAAACCCACAGCTAGCAGAAGAAAAGAAATAGCAAAGAGCAGAATTAAATGAAATTGAAATTTTTAAAAAATACAAAGGACCAATGAAACAAAAATTTAGTTCTTTCAAAAGATAAACAAAATTGATAGACCACTAGCTAGAGTAATTAAGAAATGAAGAAAGAAGATTCAGATTAGCTCAATCACAAATGAAAAAGGAGACATTATAACTGATTAGACAGAAATTCAAAAGATCATTCAAGACCATTATGAACACTTCTATGCAAACAAGTTAGATAATCTAGAGAAAATAAATTCTTGGAAACATACAACCTTCCAACCTTGAATCAGGAAGAAATAGAAACCCTGAACAGATTATTAATGAGTTGCAAGACTGAAACAGAATTAGAAATCTCCCAACAACAACAACAAAAAAAGTCCAGGACCTGATGGAACCACAGCTGAATTCTATCAAACCATTAAGTAAGAACTGGTACCAACTTTACTGAAGTTATTCCACAATATTGAAGAGGGTGGAATCCGCCCTAACTCTTCCTATGAGGCCAATATCACTCTGGCATCACTCTGATACCAGAGCCAAGAAATCATACAACAAAAAAATAAAACTACAGACTAACATTCCTTATGAACATAAACGCAAAAATCCTCAACAATATGTTAGCAAACTGAATCCAACAGCACACAAAAAGAAATAAAAAATACACCACAACCAAGTGAGTTTTATCCTAGAGATGCAACGGTGGCTCAGCATATGCAAGTCAACAAACATGATCTACTACATAAATAGAATTAAAACCAAAAATCATATGATCATTTCAGGAGATATAGAAAAAGCATTGGATAAAATCCAGCATTTCTTCATGATAAAAAAAACCCCAGCAAAACAGGCATAGAGGGAACATTCTTCAAAATAATAAAAGCTACATATGACATACCCACAGTCAATGTCATCCTAAATGGAGAAAGGTTTAACACATTCCCCCTCAGAACTGGAACAAGGCAAGGATGCCCACTTTCACCACAACTATTCAACATATACTAGAAGTCCTAACCAGAGCAATTAAGCAAGAAAAAGAAATAAAGCATATCCAAATTGGAAAAGAAGAAATCAAATTATCTCTGTATGCTAACAATATGATCTTATACCTAGAGAACCCTAAAGACTCCTCCAAAAGGCTCCTGGACTTGATGAATAAATTTGGAAGTTTCAGTATACAAAATCAACACACACAAATCAGTAACACTGCTATACACCAATAGCAACCAAGCTGAGAAACAAGTCAATAACTCAATTCCATTTACAACAGCAGCCAAAAAGCTAAAACTCCTAGGAATATATTTAACCAAAGCGGTGAACGATCTCTATAGGGAGAACTACAGGACACTGATATAAGAAACTGTAGGTCAGATTCAGTGGCTCAGCCGGTAATCCCAGCACTTTGGGAAGCCAAGGAGAGTGGATTGCCTAAGCCCACGGGTTCGAGTCCAGCCTGGTCAATTTGGCGAGACTTTGTCTCTATAATAAATAAAAAATTAGCTGGGTGTGGTAGCACACACCTGTAGTTCTGGCTACTTGGAAGGCTGAGGCGAAAGGATCGCTGGAGCCCAACAGGTCAAGGCTGGGGTGGCCGTGAGTGTGCCACTGCACTCCAGCCTGGGCGACGGAGTGAGGATCCAACTAAAAAAAAAAAAAAAAAAATTATAGAGGACATAAACAAACGCAGAAACATCCCATGCTCATGGATTAGAAGAATCAATATTATTAAAATGACCATATTACCCTACAGATTCATTGCAAACCCTATCAAGCTATCAACATCATTTTTCATACAATTAGAAAAAAAAAATCCTAAAATTTTATCGAACCAAAAAAGGGCCAGAATAGCCAAGGCAATTCCAAGTAAAACAAACAAAGCTGGAGGCATCAAATTACCTGACTTCAAATTATATTAGAAGGCTGTAGTAACCAAAACAGCATGGTACTGTTATGAGAGCAGACACGCGGAAGAACAGAATAGAGAATCCAGAAATAAAACCAAATATCTACACCCAACTGATCTTTGACAAAGCAGACAAAAACATACACTGAGGAAAGGACACCCTATTCAACAAATGGTGCTGGGAAATTGGATCACTACATGCAGAAAAAATGATATGTAATCCCTATCTTTCCCCATATACAAGAATTAACTCAAGATGGATTAAAGATTTAGACAACAAACCTGACACCATAAAAATCCTAGAAGAAAACCTAGGAAAAACTCTTATGGATGTCGGACTAGGCAAAAATATTGTGGCTAAAACTCCAAAAGCAAATGCAACTAAAACAAAAATAAATAAATGAGACTTAAAAAGCATCTGCATAGCAAAAGAAACAATCAACAAAGCAAATAGACAAACTACAGAAAGGAAAAAGATATTTTACAAACTACACAGTATCAGACAAATAACTAATACCAGAATCTACAAAGAACTCAAACAAGATAAAAAGCAAATAACCCCATTAAAAAGTGGGCAAACAACATGAAGAGACATCTCTCAAAAGAAGATATACAAATGAACGACAAACATATGAAAAAAAATGCACAACACCACTCAAAATCAGGGAAATGCAAATTAAAACCACAATGATAGACCCCCGAACACCAGTCAGAATGGCCATTTTTAAAAAATAAAAAACAATAGGTGCTGTCTCAGATGTGGAGAAAAGGGAACATTTAAACACTGTTGGTGGGACTGTAAATTAGTACAACCTCTATGGAAAGCGATACAGATATTATTAAAAGAGCTAAAAATAGATCCACTATTTGATCCAGCAACCCTAAGGAACAAAGGTCGTTATATAACAAAGACACCCGCATTCATATGGTCATCACAGCACAATTCACAATTGCAAGGTGTGGAGTCAACATAAATGCCCATCAACTGATCAGTAGGCAATGGAAATGTGGTATATATACAACATAGAATACTAAACATCCATTCAAAAGAATGAAATCATGTCCTTTGCAGCCGCATGGATGGAGATCATCATCCTAAGTAAACTGACTCAGAAACTAAAGACCAAACACCACGCGTCGTCATTCATATGTGGGAGCTAAATGGTCACAAAGATAAAAATAACAGGCACTGTAACACCAATAAGTGGGGAGGTGGGAGGGGAGTTAGAGTTCAGAAATTACCTACAGGGCATAATGTTACTATCTGGGAATGGGCCACTTGAAACCCAATCTCCACCTCTACACATATGTCCATGAAACGAATTCGCATGTGATCTCTCCAAATTTAAAATGTAAAATAAATCAATATTTTAAATATGTAAAGCACTAAAGAAAGTTTGCAAACTAAAAAAAAATCATCATCCTTATCCTTGCCACCCCTTAAGACAAGGATCATCTGTAAAATCCCATGTAGTCTTGTTTTTTCATGTGTATAAAGTCCGTTATTTTCTATCAATAGGAATCTATTGTATGCTCCCTTTTTTTCACTTAAAATGTTTCTTGGAGAGAGTTTCATATTGGTATATAGAGCTTTCTCATTCTTTCTAACAGCTACATGTTATTTCAATGTATAGATGTTGCATAATTTATTAACCCAATCCCTGCAGAACACAAAATCGCTCGTTTGTAATTTTTGCTATGGCAAATAATGCTGCAACAAGCATTCTAGTACTTAAACCTTTATGTTGATATGCAAGATATCGATGGGGTAAAATCCTAGAAGGGAATCTTCTTTACTTGAGATTTTTATGTAGTTAAAGTCACAATATCTATTCAACTTGACAGCCTGGAAATCTCACGTCGGATATTACACACAGTAAACATATTCTGCGTTGCTATATGAGTTCCAAGATCAGTGTTTAGTGGTTTATTATTTCTTATTAAGGGAGTACACTCAATCCTTCCTCTATTGTCAGACCGTTCAGCCGCTTCTAATTCCTTGCTTCCATAAAGAGCGCGGTGACATCCACCTGCCCGCGTCCTGCTCTACGCTCCACTGGGGCCCTCCACTCGCCGCATTTCTCTTCACAGGGAGCGGCACCCTCCTTGTGGAGCATGCTCCGGGCCCACGACCCTAGAATTCCCTAAGTGGTCCCAAGCCCAGTTCCTGGGCCTATGCGGGCCTCTTCCCTGGGTGTCGCCGGCGGCTGTTTCGGGAGGCGGAGGGATGTGCGGCCAGGTCTGCCCGCCGTCTCAACGCGCATGCGCACAAGACCCCGTCAGTAGGCCGTGAACCGGGGCGGGAGAAGCGGGGAGCGATCCTTGGGCCTCCGTCTATATGATATTGCTTAATCAAGAAAACAAAGAATACTGCCTCGCTCTGGAAAACAGTAAATGTGAACATTACCGTCTTCACTGCCAAGCTGAGAAAAGGAATAATACAAAACAATTCATTTGGGAGTATTTAAATGTACTCAGCAAAAGCCAAATATTAATCCAGATTCTAAATAACCAGTTCTTGTAAACTTTAGAATAACAACAATTTTTTTCTTTTCCCTCAAATGGCTTCACCACATGGAAGAATAAATACACGCATATTCCATTCCATATAAAATTAACCTGTGGTTTACCCAAAGTTCAAGCTTAGGCTAATTAGTAAAGGGGGCCAGAACAGACGGTGATAACCAGCCCGTTGGAAAAAGAAGTGCATGATTAAGCTAGCCGATGGCCACTTGGAGCTTAATGAACAGACACTTTTTTTATTTGAATAGATGGCCCAACTAGGGAAGGTCTTTGGCTTAAGCTCTTCCCTTGAGAATCCCGGATGGCTGGACTCCAGTGATTTGTTCAGGCTAGAGCCCTTCTCCTCCCAGAAGTGACTTCTATATTTCACAAAAAGCCTAATGCTTATATCAAGCAAACACAGACCTGGGACCCACACTCCTTCAGAAGGCATGCTAACATACTCTTCCGGCCTCAGGAAGGCAGAGTGGAAGAGAAAAAGCACTTTTTCATCTTCCAAAGATCTTGTTTTACAAAGATTAGGCGAATCCATACTCTACTTAAATCATTTTTGATACCTACCTCAAATTTTTGCAGTCTTGTGTTTGCAAAAATTTGTTGATAGCCATGTGAAGGTAGAATCAGGCTGCAGGACAAGGCCAATGGGTGAACTCAGAAAGGAGAAACGGTACTGGTTTAAGAAGGTGCCAAAAACATGCTTCTATGTACATCTCTATTTTGCTTAAAATGAACACATTCCGTAACACTCGTGATCAGCTCTAAAAGGCCCTAGTGTGAACTGTCCATCCACATTTTTTTTCAGGTATCTATTTATTAAACGGTGATTGGCTGTCATATAGCATAGAAAGAGATCTCAAACAAAGCCATAGGTATTTCTGAAAAGGTATAAGTAGAATATATACATCTTTAAGTGTTTTCCTTTTCCTGAAAACATCTATAAAAACAAGGCAAAGAAACAGATGTGGGAAGAGAGGATTATGGTTCAGTCCAGCTAGGAGTTTTTCAAGGAGCTGCAGCTCAAAAAGTATTTAAATAAATAAAAACTGGCGGTTTTTAATGTCAGCCTAAGGTTACTGCCATGATCTCTTGGGTTTTGTTTTTGTTTTTTTGCTTTCTTTTTATAGCTTAAATATATATATATAGGGTTCTTTGTATTAATTCCTCTTAAAAAACAAAATTTTCCTAACAACTTCTCCCAGACTCAATATCCTTTTCATTCACAGTGAGCTCTAAATTGAAGACTTACAAATTAAAATTCTAACCTTTTTTTCCCCCCAAATAACTTCACAAACATGTTAAACAGGAAAAGGAAGTTAGAGTTAGGAATTGGGAGGCTATAAGAATTTTTCTTTTCTAAAGGATTGGATATGACTGCCAACAATTCCGTGGTTTTAGCTGCTTTCAAAAAAAAGGAATGTGATAATAGCTCCTGGGTGGATTAATTTTGGCTGGACTTGATTAAATCTAAGCTTAAAACTTACAGAGAACAGCTTGGGCTGCATTTTTTTTTTTTTTAAGAAACAGAATTGCATTTTATTTTACTGTGTCCCTGCCAGATCTGAGGCCTTTTGGGAGTCTGGCACTAGATTAGACACTAACAAAGCGAGCTGTAATACCCTGGGCAATATGAGTTACATAACTTCAATCAACACTGATGTATGTGTATCTCACTAAAGCCCGCACATGTAATTTTGGAAAGGACTCTTAAATGATTTTAAGGTCCTTTCTTTTCATAAAGGGCTGTCTTATTAAGCTCTCAGAAATAATCAGTCCATAATAGAATGGGTGGCAGACACTGGGCACACTCAACTGGCATTTTTGTCTGTGTTCTACTGTCTTTTCCTTTAGATAAACAAATCATTTTACATTCCCTAGAAATGCATCTAGATTTTGCATCCAATATCTTAAACTATGTTCTTGACATTTTTCTGGTTATTTCAGGATATATGCCTTCAATACCACTGGTGAGAATTCTGGAATACTTGAAAAAAATCAATGATATGTTAGAGAAATTCTTGAATCTTTGTTTTCCAAATTTGAATACAAATAATATTAAATGTTAACAACTGCTCCATGTGTTTCTGGTCCCATGACAAGATGGAATAAATACATTTCTCCCCATTCCTTCTACTAAGTACGGCTAAAATACCTGGATATTATATTTTAAATACATGTAAAAAGATTTTCTGCTAACAGACCTTCCCAAAAGAGTGGCTCAAATAAGTTTTTTTTTTTAAACAACAGAAATGATAATAGAAGTTACCTTGGAACATCAAGAAGTAAGAAAGAACAAAAAAAATTTTTTTGATTAAATATAATAGATGTTCCTTAATTTCTTGAGTTTTCCAGATTGTGTTTAATGATCGAAGCAAAAGAAATTATAACATTGTTTAGTGTGGTTCTTAGTATATGCAGAGGAAATTTTAAGATAGTTACATTATAAATGGAGGTAAAAGGACTTAAAAGGAGGTAAGGTTTTTATGCTTTATTTGAACTGGTAAATGTCAATATCAATAGATTGCAGTAAGTTGTGTATATGTAGTATAACACCTAGAGTAACCACTAAGAAAACTATATGAAGACATACAATCAAAACATCATAGATACATTAAAATGAAATTCTAAAAAATGTTTAAGGCCGGGCACGGTGGCTCATACTTGTAATCACAATACTTTGGGAGGCTGAGACAAAAGGATAGTTTGAGGTCAGGTGTTTGAGACCAGCCTGGGCAACAAAGCTAGACCCTGTCTCTCCAAAACGAAAAATTTTAAAAATTTTAAAAAGCTGAGTTCAGTGGCTCATGCCTGTAATCCCAGCACTTTGGGAGGCAGAGGTGAGACGATTGCCTGGGTCCAGGAGTTCGAGACCAGCCTGGGCAACATGGTGACACCTCATCTCTACAATAAATTGAACAATTAGCCAGGTGTGGTGGTGTGCACCTATAGTCCCAGCTACTCAGGAGGCTGAGGTGGAAGGATCACCTGAGTCCAGCAAGTCAAGGCTGCAGTAACTGTGATGGTGCCACTCCACTCCAATCTGGGCAACAGAAAGAAACACCAACTCAAAAAGAAAAAAGAAATATTAGCCAGCCTGCCTGTAGTCCTTGAGAGTACTTGAGAGACCAAGGCAGGAGGATCACTTGACCACAGGAGTTTGAGGCTACGATGAGCCATGATTATACCCCAGCTTAGGTGACAGAGTGAGACTATCTTAAAAGAAAAAAAAATTTTAGTAACTCACAAAAAGGTAAAACATAAAAATAGAGGAAACAAGCAGAAAATAAAAATTAAATGGAATAACTAAGCCCTAATATAACAGTAATTACATTAAATAAAAACAGTCTAAATTTACCAATTAACAACCTATTTTTATGGTGTCTACAACAAACTGCATACAACTTGGATGGTGCTAAGAGAATTATACTGGGTGGAAAAAAAAAAACCCCTTCTCAAAAGATCACATGATGTATGACTCCACTTATGTAACATTCTCAAAATGACAAAATTATAAATATGGAGAACAGATTAGTGGCTGCCAGGGGCTGGGGATAATGGGGCTGAAGGGTAGAGTGACTATAAAGGGATAACATGAGAGAGTGCTTTATGGTGACAAATTATTCTTTATCTCAATTGCAGTGGTGGTTACACAAATCTTCACTGTTATAAAATGACACAGGACTGTACACACACACATTGAACCAATGTCAATTTTCTAGTTTTAATGCTTTTTTCCCCAAGAGTTTATTATGGAAAATACATATAACAAAAATTGTATTATCTTAACCAATTTTAAATATACAGTTCAATGGTATTAAGTACATTCACAGTGTTGTGCAACCATCATATCCATAACTCTCTTCATCTTGTAAAATGGAATCTCTATACCCATTAACCACTAACACCCCATTAAGTAACTCCTCTCTGCCCTGAGCCACGGCATCCACCATTCTACTTTCTGTCTCTATAAATTTGACTACCTTAAATACTTCATATAAGTAGAATCATATGGTATTTGTCTTTTTGTGACTGGTTTGTACCACTTAGTATGATGCTCCTAAGTTTTATCTGTGTTGGAGTGTATGTCAGAATACCCTTTCTTTTGAAGACTGAATAATATTCCATTGTGGGCATGTATCATATTTTTCTTATCCATTCATACATGAAGGACTTTGGGGTTGTTTTCCTGTCTTAGCTATTGTGCCCAATACTGCTATGAACATAGAGCTTAGAAATATCTCTTCAAGATTCTGTTTCAATTCTTTTAGATATACACCCAGAAGTGGAATTGTGGAATCACATGGCAATTCTATTTTCAATGTTTTGAGAAATCACCATACTGCTTTCCACAGCAGTGGTACCATTTTATATTATCATCAACGGTGCACAAGGATTTCAATTTTTCCGTGTCCTCACAACACTTGTTATTTTGTTTTGTTTGTTTGTTTGTTATAGCAGCTATCCTAATGGATATGAGATGGTATCTCATTACATTTTAAATGTGCATTTCCCTAATGATTAGCAACATCAATTTTCTTTTAATCTGTTTATTGGCCATTTGTACATCTTCTTTGTAGAAATGTCTGTTCAAATCTTGCCCACTTTGAATTGGGTTAGTTGCTGGTAATGGTAAGTTTTAGGAGTTCTCTGCTTATTCTGGATATGTATATCTTATCAGATATGTGATTTACAAATATTTTCTTCCATTCTGTAGGTTGCCTTTATTTATTTTTTATTTTTATTTTTTTTTAATTTATTGAGACAGAATCTCACTATGTTGCCCAGGCTGGTCTCAGACTCCTAGGTTCAAGTGATCCTCCTGTACCCAGCTATAGGTTGCCATTTTACTCTGTTGATGCTGTCTTTTGATACACAAAATGTTTTAATTTTCATGTATTCCAACTTGTCTAGTTTTTCTTTTGTTACCTGCACAAATTTTATATATCAACCCACAAAGCTTCTAGCCCCAAAGTTTCTAATGATAAATCAACTGATAATCTTATTGAGGATCTTTATATGTGACAAATCACTTCTTTCTTGTTGCTTCCAAGATTCTCTTTGTCTTTGTCCTTTCATGGTTTAATTATAATGTGTCTTGGTGTTGGTCCTTCTGAGTTCATCTTGGAATTTGCTGTGCTTCTTGGATGTTTCTACTGGTTTGTTTTGGGATTTTTTCCCATCATATTTAAGAAAAAATGAGTCATTTTTCCTTTCAGATATTCTCTCTGCCCCTTTCTCTCTCTTATTCTAGAGCACCTAGCATGTATGTTGATCTGCTTAATGATGTCTTACAGTCCCTTAGGCTCTATTCACTTTTTTCAATCTTTTTCTTTCTGTTCCTCATACTTAATAATTTCCATATCCTATCTTCACATTCACTTATTCGTTCTTCTGCCTTCTCAAATCTATCTTTGAATCCTTCTAGGGAATTTTTAATTTCAGTTATTGCACTTTTCAGCTCTAGAACTTCTTTTTCATTTCTTTTTAATTTTTCTATTTCTTTATTGATATTTCCACTTTGGTAATATATCATTTTCTTGATTTTTCTCCACATCTTTCTTTAGTTGTTTGAGAATCTTTAACACAGTTGTTTTAAAATCTTTGTCTAGTAGATCTGCCATAAGGTGTTTTCAAAATCAATTTTTTTTGAATGAACTATACTTTTCTGTTTCTATGTATCCCTTGTCATGTTGTTTTTGTTGAAAACTGGGAATTAGAATATAATAATGTGGCAACTCTGGAAATCATATTCTCCCTTTCCTGTTTTGTTTTTTTTTTGGTTTTTGCTAATTTTAAAAATCAGTTTTGTTTCTCTGATTGTTGTAGGCTGTCTCTGTTACAGCACCTTTCCCTGAGCATGTATGGCCACTTTTTTTCTTGTTTTTGAGTCACTCTGTCACCCAACATGGAGTGCAGTGGCACAATCAGCACAATCACAGCTCACCACAGCCTTGACCTCCTGGGCATAGGCAGTCCTTCCACCTCAGCCTCCTGAGTAGCTGGGACTACATGTGTACACCACCATGTCTGGCTAATTTTTTTATTTTTTATGTTTGCAGAGATGAAGTCTCACTATGTTGTCTAGGCTGGTCTTGAACTCCTGGGCTCAAGCAATCATCCTGTCTTGGCCTTCCAAAATGCTGGGATTACAGGCTTGAGTCACCATGCCTGGGCATACTTTCTTTCTTTCTTTCTTTCTTTTTTTTTTGAGTTGGAGTCTCACTCTGTCACCCAGGCTGTAATGCAGTGGGACACTCACGGTCACCCCAGTGTAAACCTGCTGGGTTCCAGCGATCCTTCTGCCTCAGGTCCAAGTAGCCAGAACTACAGGCATGCCACCATGCCGGGCTAATTTTTGATTTATTGTAGAGATGAGGTCTTACCAAGTTTCCCAGGCTGGTCTTGAACCCACGGGCTCAGGCAATCCACTCGCCTCAGCCTCCCAAAGTGCTGGAATTACAGTGTACTTTCTAATTGCCCTCATATATGCAGTTGTTTTGAATATCCCAGTTTTTAATGTCTGGCTCCCAAAAGGGGAAAAAGAGAAAAATGAAGGAGGTGGGGAGAATACAAGGGGAGCACTGGTCTTTAAATCCCCTGGAAGTCACTTTGGCCAGAGGGGGAAAGGCTTGCCACAATGAGGAGGTATAGCTGAAGCAGCAATGGGGTGGGGGCGGGGATCAGAAGAAGCACTCAGGGCACAGATCGTCAATATCTAGAGGACAGGGTCCTTTATGCCCTTCCTGGTTTCTGCAAGCTGTGTGAAAACTGCCCCAGGAACTGTGCACAGCTAACTGCCACAGGACTGGAAGTGGGGTATAGATAACTGATACTGTTCTAAGAGCTGAAATTAACCACAATTTACCTGTTCAAGTCATCTCCTAGAAGTTGTAAGATTTTGATGGATGTCTGAGTTCCAAAATAGTCACATCAGACAGATTCTTCTAGTACAGTTGATGTCTAGGTGGGGGAGATGGATTCTTGAGGCTTCCTACTCTACCATGTTGCCAGAATCCTCCTAGTTTTAATATTGTACTATTGTGCTACATAGCATGTAACTCTACCTAGTTTCCCCCAATGGTTATAGCTTACGACTGAACAAGATTGTTATATAAATTATATATATGTTTACATCTTATGTGCATCTTCCCCAATGGCATAGCTGAGGCAGGTTATTCAGTGAAGATTAGTCATAGATACATAAATTTCTTATTTAAATTAAAATTAAAATAGGGTAAGCATTCAGATATCTTTCTTATTGGTACACAGCCTTCACCGACGGAACAGGAATAGGAGACCTGACCATCCTGCAGGCCGGAATGTGGATCTACCCATGCAATAAGTCACAGAAACAGTAGGGAGTTACCCACAACACAGACCTGATGTTCTAAGAAAAGCCCAAATCTAGTTAGGCAATAACTTTAATTGTTTAGAAGGTCCTTGTGACATTAGAAGGTGGAGAAATGGTCATCAAAACCCATGATACCTGCAGCCTTCCACTCTTAGCTCATGATTTGCTTAATCATGGCTGTAAAAGTACAAAAACTTCTTGTCAAAGGCAAGCATGTGTTTTTTCTTAAGGAATTCATGGCTTTTTCAAGTGTACCTCTTTCTATAAATTATTTCTTTTTTTTTTTTTTGAGTCAGTCTCACTCTGTTGCCCAGACTAGAGTGCAGTGGCCGCTCCCAGCCACCACAGCCTCGACGTGCTGGGCTCCAGTGATCCTTCCACCTCAACCTTCTAAGTAGCTGGAATTACAGGCGTGCACTACCACGCCCGGCTAGTTTTTTGATTTATTGTAGAGATGAGGTCTCACCAAGTTGCCCAGGCAGGTTTCGAACCTGCGGGCTCAGGCAATTCACTCACCTCAGCCTCCCAAAGCGTGGGATTACAGGCTGAGCCACCAAGCCCGGCTTAAATTATTTCTTAAACTATGTTTTGGATTCACTCTGAAATTATTTTTATAGTGAGTCAGAAGAACCCATGGAGCAACACACTGCACTCACCCAGCATGATAATAATTGAGAAAATTTGGGAAGGGGTACATAGAACCTCTCTGTACCATTTTTGCAGCTTACAGGAGGAGGAAGAAGGGAGGGGAAGGAGATGGGAGAGGGGGAGGGAGATGGAGACGGAGTGGGAAGAAGAGGGGAGGAGAGAGGGGAAGGGGAAAGAGAGAGAGGAGAAGGAGAGGAAGAGGGAGGAGGAGAAGAAATATCTGAAATAACATTAAAACAAAAACTGTTCTGTAACATGGAGCTGGGCAAGATCAAGTCTTCTTTTAATCTTTAATTATTTACATGATCTCATTCCTGTTCAAATTATAACTATTATCCAGGGCTGTGTCATAATTATCTATGGATAATAAAATATTTTAAGTATTTCTCCAATACATCTGACAAAACACTGGCCTGCAGGATAAACACAAAAAGACTAGACACGGAACACACTGCACAGCTGCACAGGCAGCTCTATTGTCTGACTTTATACTTTACCTTGAGGACCAAAATATACCTTCCAAAGCACAAGATGTGTACAGCCCCATGTTATTTATCAAACAAAAATAAATAAAAATTATATTAATGTTTAATAGATCAAAAGCCAATTAAGAAAACTGGCACACACATAGCCAGACAAATCCAGAAGAATAGAATGTGAAGCCAAGAAATAAAGCAAGCCTATATGGGGAGTTAGCATATGAAAAGGGTGACATCTGAAATTAATGGGGGAAAGATGGACTATTTAATAAATGATGTTGCAACAATTAGATAGCCACCTGAAAAAATATAAATGTTTCACCCACACTGTATATCAGGACACATTTTAAATGGGTAAAAGACTTAGATGTGAAAATAAAACAATAAAAGTACAAGAAGAAAACAGAAATCTATTTTGTACCTTGAAGTAAAGAAGGCTTTTCTAACCATGATACAAAATGGAAAAGTCATAGAAGAAATAATTAACAAAATTCACCATATAAAAATCAAAAAGTTTTGCATGACAGAAACAAAACAAAAACCAAATACATGAGGAAAAAAACTCTCCTAGTATACAATAAGAAAAAATCAATGATCCTATTTAAAATGCGCATGGTTATTTCCTGTAGCATTGTTTATAACAGCAAAAGATTGGAAATAGCCTAAATTTCCCTCAGTAGGAAGCTAATTGAATGAATAAATTATGGTTTAATAAATTATACATTATAGAATATTATGCATCTTATATTATGTATATATCTCATAATATGTATATTATGAGAAAGCTCTTTAAATAATATGGAAAGCTCTCTAGGCATATTACTAGTTTGGAGGGGGTTTTTTGAGTCAGGGTCTCACCCTGTTTCCTAGGCTGGAGTGCAGTGGCACAATCATGACAACCATGGCTCACAGCAGCCTCGATTTCCTGGACTCAGGTGATCCTTCCACCTCAGCTTCCCAAGTAGCTGGGACTGCAGGAGAACACTACCAGGCCCAGCTTTTTTTTCTTTTTCTTATAGAGGCTAGGTTTCACTATGTTGCCCAGGCTGGTCTCAAACTCCTTCACTCAAGCAGTCTGTCCACCTTGGCCTCTCAACAGGTTGAGATTACAAGTGTGTACCACCACACCCAGCCTATTACTTGTTTTTTTAAAAATCAGAGTGAAAATAGGATATATGGTATGCCACCTTTTGAGTAAAAGGGGCAAAATAATAAAATATATTTGATTTGCTTGTATATATATAAATTAACTCTAGAATGATATGTAACAAACCATGTATGCTGGCTATGTAGAGAGGAGACATGGAGGTGGGAGCTGAGTAGATAATAAAAATTTTTCATTTTATACCTTTTGCTATTTTTTGAACCATTCAACAATTTATCCATTCAAACACTGGATTAAAAACAACTTTTTAAGAAAATAAATATTTTATTCATTTTAACCTCCACTAAAAAACATCCCATGAGCATTTGTATTTTTTTTTAAGAGTGAAAATATTCTGGTAAACTTTCTAATCAGAGGCTAGGAGTCTTTTTTTTTTTTGAGTTGGAGTCTCACTCAGTCGCCCAGGCTGGAGTGCAGTGACACACTCATGGCCACCCCAACGTCGACCTGCTGGGCTCCGGCGATCCTTCTCTCTCAGCCTTCCAAGTAGCCAGAACTTACAGACATGCACTATGCCTGGCTAATTTTTGATTTATTGTAGAGACGAGGTCTGGCTAAGTTGCCTGGGCTGGTCTGGAACCTGTGGGCTCAAGCAATCCACTTGCCTCGACCTCCCAAAGTTCTGGGATTACAGGCTGAGCCACCTAACCCAGCCAAATTGTTTTTTGGTTTTTTTTGAGTTGGAGTCTCACTCTGTGGCCTGGGCTGGAGTGTAGTGGCACTCTCACGGCCATCACAGCCTTGACTTCCTGGGCTCAGGTGATCCTTCTGCTTCAGCCTTCCAAGTGGCTGGAACTACAGGTGCATGACACCACACCCAGGTAATTTTTTTGATTAACTGTAGAGATGAGGTCTCGCCATCTTGCCCATACTGGTTTCGAGCCCTGGGCTCAGGTAATCCTCTCACCTCTGCCTCTCAAAATACTGGGATTATAGGTGTGAGCCATGGCACCCAGCAGGATTCCTTTTTGAAATAGATTTTCATCTCTGTAGGTTTATAGGTTTTGAGAATATAATCTCTTCTGATTTTAAATTTATTTTTATTTAAAATGAAAGGGCAAGTTGCCAGTCTGGAATAAATGAATGAATAATATAAATAAATAAATGAACACACACACACACACACACACACACACACACACACACACACAGTCTACTTGCAATAAGCTGCTGGAATGCGTTTCTCAAACTTTAGTGACTGCTGTAATAAACTGTAGATCTTTGATATTTTCTACTGGTTACCTGTCTCCTGCAAAAACCACTTCCTTTTAGATGTATATGATTTACATCTAAACCATGGAAAGAGGTCGCAGTTTTTTCTAAAATTGAATATTTTTCCTCCAGAGAAGAAATAGAAAGAAAATTTACAATGAGTAACATACACTTTAGATATAAAACTGGAGTTCAGATTTTCATGGGCGATATTAAAGTCTGCCTATGTCAGCTATAAACACGTGTACCGATTAAATAATACTTTAATCTGGTTTATTTTTCTTTTTTTTTTTTTTTTGAGTTGGAGTCTCACTCAGTCGCCCAGACTGGAGTGCAGTGGCCGCTCCCGGCCACTGGAGCCTCGACCTGCTGGGCTCCGGCGATCCTTCTGCCTCAGCCTTCCGAGTAGCCGGAATTACAGGCGTGCGCTACCACGCCCGGCTGATTTTTTGATGTATTGTAGAGATGAGGTCTCGCTGCCCAGGCGGGTCTCAAACCTGCGGGCTCAGACATCTTTTATTTTTCATAATCCAAGTTGGGTTCAGAGTTCGTCCTCAGTGCTGCCAAAGCACCCTACGTATACTTCACCTGCTGTTCTAGAATTCTGGGGATGTCTCTGTCTCACCCTTTAGATGGATTTCCAGAGGGCCAGTCTCTGTGTCTTTTACTTATGTTGACCCTTGAACCACAAGGGTTTAAACTGTGTGGATCCCTGAGACACACCCAAGACAGCCAAGACCAAACTCTCCCTTCCTACTCCTCCTCAGCCTACACAGCATGGAGACAATGAGGATGAAGACCTCTGTGATGACCCCCTTCCCTTCAATGAATAGTAAATATATTCTCTCTCCCTTATGACTTTCTTAATAACATTGCCTTTTCTCTAGCTTACTTTATTGGAAGAATATAGCATATAATACATGTAAAAAAAAATGTGCTCATCAATACAACTGTTTATCGGTAAGGCTGCCAATCAACAGGAGGCTATTAGTAGTTAAATTTGGGGTGGAGTCAAAATTTATATGCAGATTTTTGACTGTGTGGAGGCATCAGCACCCAAGTTGCTCAAGGGTCAACCAGTCCTGTAGTAGTCACAAAACCTAGTAGAGTGACCGACTCATTGGTGCTTAATAAACATTTTTTATTTAATTAGATATCAAAAAATATAAGACTTATGGTACATATTTTGTATATTAGTGACATTTTAAATATTCAAGATTTTCATTTAGGCCAAAGTTATTGAACTTTCAAGTACACCATCACTTTAAAAGTGGTGCCGAATGTACAAGGCTAAATAAGCATAAGAGATTCGGCCTTAAGAGATTCACTATAAATTTCTAGTAAACAAATTCTCCAAGGCTAATTTTCTTTCTCAGTTGATATAATTCAAAGGCAGCTGTAATAACGTTTGCTTTTTTGTAATATCTTTGTAGTCAAGTATTTTGTAGAAAGTATTCAAGATTATGTGGTTCCTTAGGATGCTATTTGATTTTTTTTTATAGTTCAAAAATACCATATGTTACTGGGAATGAGAAATTATACTGCAAGCTCTACCGGGAGCCTTCCGAAGCTGTCCTGCTTTAAATGGCCAACAGGTGGCAGCATGTTCCAGGGAACTGTTTCAAGAATTTTGCTACTGTTTTTTCTTCTGTGTATTCAGAATTGCCACAGAACTCCTGGACAGGGGAATGCAGGGCAAACAAAATCTATTTACTCTACTGGCTCCAGTCAGACTGTATTTCTAGAGCAGTAGAAGTTGTTTCATGGTTTCAGTCATTTTGCAACTAGATCCAGGGTTGCCACTACTTATTACCTGCTTGTTAATGCATAATAGGTGCATTAATAATAACACAAGATAGCAAGGTTCTTGCCAAACTAGAAAGCAGAAAGGAAAGAAGGAAAAGAATGAAAAGAACTTGGGAAAATGAAAATTGAAAAATGCCTAAGCAATATGGAACACCTCTCATCTCCACATTCAGTGACCTTTCAGTCTAACTGATATGATTAGCATGTGATATTTCTTTACTGTTTATAATACATTTTTATGTGCAAGTATATTATTAGCATAGATACTACTGACCGTCATAAAATCAAATAACTACAAAAACTAATGAGACTTTTTAGGTCCATTAATCTATACATTCTTTATCCAAGTTAAGTTGTTCTATGAAAATGAAAGAATTTATGAATAGGTGCTTCTCTTCAGACTGATATTCAACATCCTTATTTATTTTATTGTACTGGTAGGATGTTACTGGCATGTGGTCCTTTTATAGACTAATAAAAATGTACAATTTTAGGCAAGTTAGGTTAGAAAGATAATTACTTGTTTATTTTGTTTGGTTTGGTTAGAACTGGTCATTTCCCAAATTCATTCATTTATGTATTTTCCTAATTTTATTTTTTTCTGCCACTTTACATGCTTACATACACACACTGTTAATTAATAATATCCTTGATTTTGAAGTTTTAAGAGATCCTGACATGCCCTCTATTTAAAGAGCTTTTATTTGAGTTCCTACTTTTCATGCAGTTTCCTAGGAAACTGGGAAATCAGTTGCTATTTAAACATAGACTAGACTTGTCTGACTGCAGATAATTTATTTGAGACTTGTTTAAAAGCATATAAGGTAATAGCCGCTAAGCTTAGAAATGTGGCAAATATCCTGGGTGTGGTGGGGTGGTGTATGTCTGTAATCCCAGCACTTTGGGAGGCCGAGGTGGAAGGATCGCTTGAGCCCAGAAGTTTGAGACCAGCCTGGACAATACAGTGAGAATTTGTCTCTACAAAAAAATAAAAATAAATTAGTTAGGCATGGTGGGGCTCTTCGGGAGCTGAGGCAGAAGGATTGCCTGATCCCAGGGGGTCAAGGCCACAGTGGCCATGATCATGCCACTGCACTCCAGCCTGGGCAACAGCGTAAGACACTGACTCAAAAAAACAAAAATGTTCAGAGCAAAGGCAAGGAAGTTGGGCAGAAATGAGAGAAATGACACATATCAACTCTGGGGCCTAAATACGCAAGGTGGATAACGGCTGTGGGTTAGAGGAAGGAGGGTATTGGGTGATACAGTAAGGGCACAGACCTCACATTCTGTGAACACAGCAAGGCAGCCAAGATGTAAAAAACAGCATGACTGCATAATGAGATTCATGTTAAAACCCTGGCAGACATCTGAAAAATGTGCTGGAATAAGAGGAGAGATAGGAAGAAAAGAGATCTATTAAAAAGCTATGACAAGAAAAGCAATAAAGGCCTGAATTGAAACAGTAGAAAGAAAAAGAAGACAAATATGAGCTATTCCTAACGATGCTTCAGTAGGGCCAGTTAAAGAATGACTCATTTTTCCTGGTCCCTTACACTGGCCCTAGAACTTCTACTTAGCCTTGACAGTGTAAGGCAAAAATGCAAGTTAAGAAAGTAAGGTATTTATTCTCATAATAACTCCATGATAATAGCAACTCATGATTAGTAATAATGCTTAAAGTGGAAGAAAGCAGTTGAACTGGATTTGGCTACAGACTGGATTTGGTCGAGGCACTGGTGGACTGTCCAGAATAGATAGATGTTCACACAAGTTGTAAAGTAAGATTTGGCTTGGTAGTCAAGTCAGGGATAGAAACACAAATGTGGGGATCAGCCGGGTTCGGTGGCTCAGCCTGTAGTCCCGCACCTTTGGGAGGCTGAGGTGAGTGGATTGCCTGAGCCTGCGGGTTCGAGACCCGCCTGGGCAGCGAGACCTCATCTCTACAATAAATCAAAAAAATCAGCCGGGCGTGGTAGCGCTTGCCTGTAATTCCGGCTACTTGGAAGGCTGAGGTGGAAGGATCACCGGAGCCCAGCAGGTCGAGGCTGCAGTGTCCTGGAGCAGCCACTGCACTCCAGTCTGGGCGACAGAGTGAGACTCCAACTCAAAA
>NW_007110499.1:57990-66103 GCF_000164805.1 Carlito syrichta
AAAAAAAGGCGGCCGGGTGCGGTGGCACATGCCTGTAGTTCCAGTTACTTGGAAGGCTGAGGTGGAAAGATTGCCCGAGCCCAGCAGGTTGAGGCTGCGGTGGCCTGTGAGTGTGCCACTGCCCTCCAGTCTGGGCAACAGAGTAAGACTCCAACTTAAAAAAAAAAAAAAAGGAGATAAGGACACTAAATATATTACACTGAACTCCAGTTCAAACCACTGTTGAATTCTTTTTGGTATCCTGACAAGAGAGCAAGAAAACCAATTTTGAAGGTGAATATTGTGGAGGCCCCATCAAGCCAGCAGCAAATGAGCAAATTGGGTAAACTGAGAAAGGAAATCTCAGAATGAGAATTTACAAATGTTACAAAGAGACTTATTGATAACAGCAAAGCTATAAAAGTTGGTTAGCCAGCTGTAAAACATTTGCTGGTAGTTCCCAGCAAACAAAAAAGTAGTTAACCACTTGTTGCTAGTTAACTATTACTGTTAACTAATCTTATCTTAAAGAAACTAAATACTACCATCAATCAGCCACTTCACCAACCTCTGGAAATTTCCTTTTGCAGACCACCCCCAAAGACAATTCCTGGCCCACACTGGACCCCTTTTATAAAAACATCCCTCTATAAAAGAGCTCCTGTCTCTTTGCAGGCAGCAGACACTCACGCTGCTGTCCCACCCACTGTGCACTTCACAACGTGTCTTCCCTTCAATAAATCTACGTCTCTTAATTCATAACTGTTTTGGTGAATACTTTCACTTCCCGCAATTCCAGCCCTACCCAGCCTGCCACACGGCAAATATGTCCTTTAATAAGAAGCTACTAACAAAGTGAAAATATTCCTGTGTTCCATCATACTTTCCTGGGAGAAAAGAAAACTAAAATTCAGCACTGTGTTGCCACACTTTCTCTTTTCAAAGGGCAGTTTTGAAAAGATTTGTGGAAACAACTTATTCGTCTTGGCAACTTGCCAATAACACAGTACATACAGAAACTTAAAACCCAAGGAAATAAAATTGGGTCATATTTGCTTTTCTGTGTACAAGTGACTCAATTTCCCACTTAAAGGCAAAACTGCTTGACCCGTTTGACCTTTTTCACCATCCCCAAGCCTGCCACTTTTTTTTTCTATGCTAAATTTTTTCCCTAACCTGCATAACAAGTTGAGGATTTCCCTTTCCTACATGAGTTCACAAGAGCTATGGCTTACAGTTTCTGATTTGTTTTTTCTTTAATAATGTTTTTGTGACAAGACAGAAAAAAAACTTGTATTCATTAAGTCACTCAGTGAGGCCCTGCTTGGCATCTTAGAATCCCAGGAGACTAGATGGTCTAAAAGGACAAAAAGGAGAGGGAGATTTGTGTCAGTTGTAACCTCTGCTGTAACCCAGCATCTATGTGTCCCTGGTACACATAGACATGTGGACATAATTGTTTCATGATTCAGTATCTATATCTGTCTGACCCCAAAACCTGCACTCAACCATATCAGTCTCCAACTTTGTGGATAATAAGCATCATCTGGGGTATCTGTCAAAAATAGAACCCCCCCAGGTATTCTGATTGAGGACCCAGAAATATTTATTTTTAGCAAAGACCCTAAATAATTCTTGCCAGTGGGCAAGTCCTACAAAACGTTCCTTCTAGCCTCCACACTCTCCCAACTCAATCCCTCCTCCCTCAAATAACCACACACATCCATTTAGCACTATTATAAATGTATCGATTCACTTGATGCTCACACAACCTTATGGGGTAGGTAGGAAACTGAGGCACAGAGAGCTCAAGAAACTTGCACAAGGTCACAGAGCTAGGAATTAAGAGAGCAGAGATTTGACCCGGTGTCATTCCAGAACCTCAGTTTTTAGCCATGACATTATTCTGCTCATACCCACTTGTTCCTTCCACTCCAAGGTGCCAGCCCCAAATGATCCCTTTGAGTACCCATTTCTACCTCTGGCCATGAAGATCAGCTGTTGTCTCTGTATACTTGATCATAAATTTCAAACCTGCCAGGCACAGTGGCTCACACCTATGATCCCAGTATTTTGGGATACTGAGGTAGGAAGATCGCTTGAGGCCAGGAGTTCAAGACCCGCCTAAGCAACATAGCGAAATCCCATCACTACAAAAATAAAATAACAATTAGCTGAGCATGGTGGCTTGGGCCTGTAGTCCCAGATACTCGGAGGTCGAGGCAGGAGGATTGCTTGAGCCCATGAGTTCGAGGCTGCTATGAACCATGATTGTGCCACTGCACTCCAGCCTGGGTGAAAAAGCGAGACTCTGACTCAAAAAAAAGGAAATTTTAAACTCGTAGATTACAAATTTTAAAAGTTCCCCAAAAGGTATTCAATTGAATCTTTTTAATATAACCCCCCAAAATGGTCATTTATAAGTATTACCTAGCAATATAATCTCAGTCATAAGAACACAATATAAAATAACAAATTTTATATAAAAGATATATAATAAACAATATAAAAGACAAATCTAGACGGTAAGCAAATTAGGTTGTACCACCTGAAAAATACTAAAAAATTAAACTTTGTTTGGCATTTAGGCCTGAAGGTAATATTGAATAATATATAAATAAGTTATTCATTTACCACCAGGTTACCTAACAAGATTAAAATATATGAATTTCTCATTAGGCACTGTCAAACAGAAACCCAATGAGTATTCAGTAAATTCACTGTTCTGTAAAAAATTCAATTAAAACCTAAATCTCCAAATAATGATTGCTACAAGAAAAGAATTTAAGCAAATAACACAAGCTCAAAGCAACCAAATTAGATTTTTAAACATATCCACCTTATTACAAATAATAGGTATAATGAAATGAGGTAAATGTCTTTTAGCACTCAAGTCCTGCAGCTTTTTTTTTTTTTTTTTTTATCTTTTATTTTAAAGATGAGGAGTACAATTCAGGATTAGGAATATAAATGTTCATTATGCAGATACCTTTGTTGATAAGGTGGGCCCCCACCTCCCCTGGTTGTTCCCACTACTGCCAATCCCACTCTCCCCTCTCCTGGCAGTTTCTCACTATTGTCAATCCCTTTCTTATAGTATTATAATTGTTCAAGGTCCGTTTATGAGTGAGAACATGTGGTAGTCAGTTCTTTGTTTCTGTGAAAGATCACTCAGTATTATAGACTTTAAGTCCAGCCAAGTTACTGTAAAGTTCATAATTTTGTCCTTCTTAATGGCTGCATAAGATTCCATCATGTATATGTATCACTTTTTTTTAAGCCAGTCCTCTTTCTATGGGCAGCACGGTTGGTTCCATGTTTTTGCTATTGTGAACAATGCTGAGATAAACATGCATGTATCTTTTTCATAGAGTGATTTGAGTTCTTCCAGGTGTATTCCCAGAAGGGGGATTGTGGGGTCGTATGGAAGGTCGATTTTTAGATCTTTTAGGAATCCATAGAGATTGTACTAGTTTACACTCCCACCAACAGTATAGAAGTGTTCCCTTTTCCCCCGCATCCTCCCAGCACCTGTTGTTTTTTGAGTTTTTGATGATGGCCATCCTAACTGGAGTTAGGTGGTATCTCAGTGTGGCTTTAATTTTCTTCAGCTTTTTAAAAACTCTTCCTTTCCACACTCTCACATCCCCTTCCCAGGCAACCACTGGAAAATGTTTCACTCAGCTTCTTTAGCTGAGTTGTTCTTTTCATTACTCAAATTCCATGCACTCAGAAAGGCACTGCCTATTTTTATTTTTCAAGATTGTAGAACATATCTTTCTTGACTTACCCTTAAGGCAGAACAGAATCCTAGTGGAAGATCTTTCTGAAGAGGCTGACAAGATCAAGAGCTAGAGTGGGAGCCCTGTCAAGTAATTTGTTGTTGTGGTTAACCTGAACAAAGGAGGGAAAACGTAAAACAATAGCAAGTGCCTACCTGGAACTTTAACTCTGTTCTACACATGATAAACATATGAATGAATCTCAGGAGCAACCTCAAGGGCTTTCTTGAACAGCAGCAACAAAGAAAAACAACTTAGTAAATAAGGCCTTTGTTTACTGTCTTGGATACTATAAATAAGCATTGTCTTGTTCTGTTAATGCATCTATTATCTGTCTCTGAAAAATACAACACTAAATTGGTAACATCATGGTAACTAAAATACTACAATAGAATAGTAACCATTCTTGTATTCTGTAATTGATGATTTGGTACCTTGTAGTTACTGGCCAGTGCTAAGGCCCACGGTTATTTACACCTTCACCATCCCAGTGTTTTCCCAGGCATTCAAAGCTCTCATTACAAACCCTCTAACCACTAGCCAAAGAATGTGTTTTGCTTCCTGCTCAGATGTCCCCACTTAACTGCTTTGTCACTAGAGTAATAAAGGCTTAGTCCCACCTCCTTGCCCTTGCCCTCTCTCTTCCTCTCCCTGCAAGTGCTCCATGCCTCCCATTCTCTGAGAACTGTGAGTAATAAACTCTTCTTTTAAAGGCAGTTGACTCCAAGTCTGTCATCTTACCATAACTGATGAAGATAAATCCTGGTTTCGTATTAAAATAGTATATGCAGCCGGGCTCAATGACTCAGCCTGTAATCCCAGCACTTTGGGAGGTCGAGGCAAGTGGATTGCCTGAGCCTGCAAGTTAGAGACCAGCCCAGGAAACTTGGTGAGACCTCATCTCTACAACAAATCAAAAAAAATTAGCCAGGTGTGGTAGTGTGCGCCTGTAGTTCCGGCTACTTGGAAGGCTGAGGCAGAAGGATCACTGGAGCCCAGCAGATTGACGCTGGGGTTGCCATCAGTGTGCCACTGCACTCCAGCCTGGGCAACAGAGTGAGACTGCATCTCAAAAATGTATATATATATAGTATATGCATACTATTAAAAATTGTCCTACCTATATACTTTACTTCTTTGAGTCTTTCTAATACTTACCGTCACTACTTTTAGCACCAGTACTCTGTCTTCCATGTATATGTGTATGTATTCATTCATTCATACAAATATCCATACAAGGCTAGGCCATACTGGAGAGATAACAATGGAAAACAAAATCCTTGCCCTCATGGAGTTTATACTGTAGGAATTATAGTATTGAGTGAAGTGAAGAAAATTATCTTTCATTTCATTTGAATCCTTCACTTTTCTTCAGTGTTTCATGAACACTAATTTTCCATGATATTTGCTGAATGAGGAAATGATTTAGTTCTCTTTGTGCATCAGAAGTCATTTTCTCTATTCTTTATTGTTGAATAGTGGTTTACAGCTAAGAGTTTTGTTGTTGTTGTTGTTGTTGTTGTTGTTTGAGTCAGAGTCTCACTCTGTTGCCCAGGCTGGAATGCAGTGTCACGATCATGGTTACTACAGCTTTGACCTGCTGGGCTTAGGCAATCCTTTTGTCTCAGCCTTCCAAGTAGCTGGGACTACCGGCATGTACCACCATGCCCAGCTGTTTTTATTTTATTTTATTATTATTTTTTTTTAGTTGGAGTCCCACTCTGTCACTCAGACTGGAGTGCAGTGGCTGCTCCCAGCCACTACAGCCTGGACCTGCTGGGCTTCGGCAATCCTTCCACCTCAGCCTTCAAAGTAGCTGGAACTACAGGCATGCACTACCACACCTGGCTAATTTTTATTTATTTATTGTAGAGATGAGGTCTCGCCAAGTTGCCCAGGAGTGTCTTGAACCCGCGGGCTCAGGCAATCCACTCACCTCAGCCTCCCAAAGCGTGGGATTTCAGGCTGAGCCACCGAGCCTGGCTGTTATTATTTATTGTAGAGATGAAGTCTCACCATGACAGTTAAGAAATTTTTCAAAGGGCTTATCTCACTTGATGAATACCATGAAGTAAAGCTCTATTGAATGATGCAGTAATTCAACAGTTGAACCTCACTAAATGAACAACTTTACACCAATCACCAGTAATGCCTGAGGGCAGGAATTATTTATCAATTGTTATACATATCATAAAACACAAACAAAAATTAAGAGCACTAAAGGGGAGAAAAAAATAAAAATTATCTTTTTCTACTCCTTGATTCAATAATTTATGAGATAAGTATTTTCACATTAAAGCAGAGATGGGAGGGGAGGGACAGAAAGCATGATCTTTGAGGGCATTGATATAATTGAGAACACTGAAAGTTAAGTAAGCCGTATAAATGGAAATTGATGGCTAAAGCCTGAGGGAGTGATCAGTTGCTTTCCTATAGGAAATTTAAATAAAGTCCTAGAAACTAGCTGTATATCTCTAGTCTACATCTCTTGGAACTAAGTAATTGATTTATATTTTAAACACATGTACCATCTTATAAAGAAGGATAGAAATCTGAATTTTTTCCTAGTGTCTCACTTTCTTACTGTACATAGAATCAGATTACCTACTGAAGTAGATATTACTGTTGCACACTTAGCATTCATTTATTATCCTCTTTGCTGCCTTTTTAATATAACCCTAATTTTATACGCTCTTCCCAGAGTGTCTGTGTCCTTTAGAAGAGGCTGGTCCCCCTCCTTAACACTGGGATAGAAATTTTAATTGACCTAAGTTGACCATGAAGGCCTCACCCCCACCACCCCTTGTCAGTGAGAGACATAAGCACTTGAAGTCATTTTAGCTACTGAGATATAAGGTGAAAATATGCTGGGGGAAAAGGGTTTCCTTAGTCTTAGAAAGGGGCAGAGGATAAGAGCGTTCTCTCTCTTTTTTTTTTTTTAACTTCCAGACATCATCTATAACCTGGAACTAAGAGAAATGTTTTAGACCCTAAGGGAAGTCAGACTGGAGAACAAACCAACAGACTTAAAAATGACAGAGCAAAAATAAGGAAGGAGCCTGGGACCTTGACAATATTGTCAAGACACAGAATTAACCAATCCTGGGAATGGCATATCTTCTGTGCATCTAGCTATGCAGAATTTTTTTTATTAAAGGTTTAAGTAATAAGTATGCTTAGGAAAGTTTCCGTTAATGCAGCTGAAAGTATTTTAACTGATATAGCCTCTTTTTCAGCAGTTCCACTCCTAAAAAGCAGACTTCTCAACACAACAATGTGTGGTAGGTTGGATGCAAAAAGATTCCTGCCAAAATTTCCTCCTAAGTTCAAGCTGCTTTTCCCATTAAAGGTAGTGTCTATTTCTCCCTTCCACCAGTCCGGTCCTTCTGTCAATGAAATACTGCAGAAGGAATATGAGTTCCAGACCTCAGCTTGAAGAGAACTAGCTTCTTCCCTCCTTTCACTCTGTTAGAAATCAGTCACCACGTAAGAAAGCTTTGGCTAAACTGCTGAATGGAGAGAGAGGCCTTATGGAAGAGAAGCAAGTAGCTCCAGCCAAGAAGCAGCACCAAGAAGTCAGTGATGTGAGGGAAACTATCTTCAATCTTCCAGCCCCAGTTAAGCCATGATAGCTGACACCTCATAAAACAGAGATTAGCCACCTCTGCTAAGTCCTGCCCGAAATTCCTGGCCACAGAACTGTGAGTAATAAAATATCTGCTGTTTTTAGTCACTGTCTTGAAGTAGCCTATTATGCAGCAGTAGATAATAGAAACACAAAGTAATATTATTTGTCTTCTTGCTTTGTAAAATTGTCTTGGTCATTCACAATGATTAAGATTTAGTGAGTTGTGAATAACTCTCAGTGCTAATGAGCATTTTTTTCCAAATATGTGTTTTAAAAATCTTAGCTCACAAAGGAGAACTTTTTTCTATGTATGTATCACCTTGTTATTTTTCTATGTACTAGCTTTTTTAAAATTATTAAACACAAATGGGAAGATATTTGCAACAAATGAGTTGATTAACAAGTTTAAAAAATCACAAAAAGGAAAAACACTAACAACTAAATTTTTTGAGATGGAAAAAGCCATTTCTCTGAAGAACCATAAATGGTCAATCAAGTTCACTGAGTTAAAACATGAAGCATCAGCCGGGCTCGGTGGCTCAGCCTGTAATCCTGCACCTTTGGGAGGCTGAGGTGAGTGGATTGCCTGAGACAGCGGGTTGGAGACCCGCCTGGGCAGCGAAAACTCATCTCTACAATAAATTTAAAAAAAAATCAGCCGGGCGTGGTAGCGCATGCCTGTAATTCCGTCTACTTTTTTGAGTTGGAGTCTCACTCTGTCGCC
>NW_007110499.1:66281-67840 GCF_000164805.1 Carlito syrichta
CTCGACCCGCTGGGCTCCGGTGATCCTTCCGCCTCAGCCTTCCAAGTAGCCAGAATTACAGGCATGCGCTACCACGCCCGGCTCATTTTTTTTTTTTTTTTTTATTGTAGAGATGAGGGCTCATCAAGTTGCCCAGGCAGGTCTCGAACCCGCGGGCTCAGGCGATCCACTCACTTCAGCCTCCCAAAGCGCTGAGATTACAGGCTGAGCTACCGAGCCCGGCTCATTTTTTACTTATTAAATGGCCAAGTCAAATTTTAAATAGTAAGACTTAATGTCAGCTACGTTCCAGTGAAAGATGGGAAAACCCTGCTGCGTTGGAGGTTCGGAGTCTGGGAATTTCTCCTTGAACTATGGGGAATTGGGCATCGCTGGTCACAAGCTGCCTGCCTGATTTTAGAACACATCAACCGCTGTAAAATTGGGACAACATAGCTACCAAACAGACCTGTTGAAAGGATCAAATTATACGCATAGAGAAGAGCAAAATAAGTAATTTTTACTTTTTGTTCAACCCATTCACCCTTGCATTACTTCCGTCAGAGATCCCGGAAAAGAAATGGAATGACAGGAAAATCTGAATACTTTGCTGAAAAATTAGGAGTGGTGTTACAGTCTCTCAGGTTTTTATGCTCGCTGAGACCTAGCAGATCTTGCAGTGGAGAAAGAACTGAATAATCGTAAAGCAGCTGAGCGAGGGACAGGACAGATTTCTCAAATTTGCCTCGAGAGCACGCAGAAGTTGGGGCTTATAAGGGCAATTTGGCGGGCCAGGTCTAGGGAATCGCAGCTGCTGATTGGTTGGGGACGAAATCAGAGGTGGGACCCTCTCTGTGGCCAAGTCAGTTTCTGGATGCGATTCACGGTCCGGTTGGTGTCACATGGTCTACCCGAACGTAGAGTCTGAAAAACATCTCAGATGAATGGATAGGTTTAGCTAGCTATAGGAGCAAATGGGGAGGTCACAGATCTTGTGAACGATGGAATCAGGAGGGGGAATCGCAGTGATCAAAGCTGCTCACGTCCCTTTCTGGATACTATCAAGGAGGTCGGCCTGACCCGCAGCCCATTGAGCTTCAAGAACAGGCTCGTCGATCCGGGAGACAGCCCCGGGAGGGAGAGCGGTCTAAGAGAACCTTACGGCCTATCTGTGCTCACATCCCAACAGAATTCAGGCCCCTGTCATCATTCTAACCTTGTAGCCTTTTATTAATTTTACATGACAGTTTCAATGGTAAGAGTCGAAGAAGACGTGATACCAAGAACAGCGGGTGCCAGTGGGTGAGGCCAGGGCGAGAGGCGGCCCGGGCGTGGGGCCGTGTCTTCAGGGGCGCCTCTCCCACGCGTCCCCGCCTCTCGGGGCACCCGAGCCCCGGCTTCCAGGTTCTGCCGCGGGACCAGCAGCCCAGAGGGAAGGCGGTGGGAAGAGCGGCACCCAGGACGCTGATTGGTTGCCTGAGAGCACGGGGCGGGGCAGACGGAGGCCGGGGAGGGCGCAAGAGCGGAACACCGCGGGAGAGCACTTCCGTTCTTTGTGGCTCGCGGCTGCGGGTGGGCGG